>NW_007730645.1:133341-186230 GCF_000696425.1 Galeopterus variegatus
AGTCTGTACAGACTCAAGAAGAGAGCATAAACCTCACTGAAATGTAAAATAAATTGTTGCCATTAAAAAACAGTTCACACACATGCAAAAAGTTGCCTTGTACTTTGGCTTAAATGAAAAAGCTCATATAACAAGATAATAATTCTAGGGTTGGATGCATCATACTTTTGGAGCCAATTTAATACAAGTTACTTCAGTTTGTTGATAAGTATGTATGAAATTTTTTTTAATGGCAACAATTTATTTTACATTTCAGTGAGGTTTATGCTCTCTTCTTGAGTCTGTACAGACTTGTGACTATTTTGACCAATAGCTCACTGATAAGTATGTATGAAATTTTTTTTAATGGCAACAATTTATTTTACATTTCGGTGAGGTTTATGCTCTCTTCTTGAGTCTGTACAGACTTGTGACTATTTTGACCAATAGCTCAGAGAGGAAAGTGAAATTATGTAATTTTCTAGGCTAAGTCATAAAAGAAATGCAGCCTTCACCTTATCCACAGGGCCACTCACCCTGGAGCCACCATACAAGAGATCTGACTACCCTAAGGCTACCATTCTGTGAGCCACCATATGGAGAGGCCATGTGAAGTCTTTCTAGTTGACTGCTCCTGCTGAAGACCCAACCAAAAACCAGCATCACCTGCCACTCATATGAGTGATGTTGGACCCCCAACCTGGTCAAACCTGAAGATAAATGCAGCCGCAGCCACAGCCAACAGCTGGACCCTTCCCAAATTCCTGACTAACAAAACTGTATGAAAAAAGATTATTGTCACTAACTGGTTATGTCACTAATTTTGAGAGTTAATTTATTACACAGGAGTAGTAATTTAGTCTAATAAGTATAAAATGATAATCATATAGATATGAAAGTAAAATATATACATATAAAAAAGCATACAGAAGTTAATTATCTTTTCTTTGAGCAGCAAAGAATTTTATTACCAGAATCTGTAGTAGAATTTTATTTATTGCAATCTGACAGCAAAGAGATTAGCTGTGATTTGTTATAGGGTACAGAATTCCATCTTCCAAATAAAGTTAAAAAGTCGAAAGAGGTTAAAATGAAAATATGATGAGGATAAGTCTTTAAAGTTACCCAGGAAACACTTTATGCACTGAATCAAAAAACTTAACTACAGAATCCAAGCTGACAAGCATGACTTTTAATCTTCCATTTTCTCTGGATTTCTTCAAAACAGACAGAATTATTTCCCAAGAAAAGCCATTTTGACCTGACGCTCTGGTGTAATTATCCCTGTAATCAACCCATATCTCATATGCCTGTCCAGGATCTTGGGCCATAACCCAAATCTGTAACTGTGTTTTGGAACCAAGTCTGAGACCAAGAAACTTTAGCCAGTCTGAGATCTTAATTATGATTCCTGTATTTGTGTTATAAACCAATTTGTAATCACTGGAAAACATAGAAATAAATATGAAAATATGGAGGAAATCGGCATAGTATTAATACCTTTGTATTAAGTTTAGCAATAAGTTTTCTAACCAGGTGATCATTTCTTTGTGTTTATAATTTTAAATACTTAAAAGAATCTGATATATTTGAAGATCAATCACGTTAGGCTTGTGATAACTTTAAATTTATAGAACAATTAGCTTAAGTTTTCATACTATAATTGGATTGATATGTAATATAAATTATAACAAATAAAACTTTAGATTATTAATTGGTGAGATTGAAGTGTATGGGTAGATTCTCTTTGTTAGATTTGTAAATTTGTCTTGTTGATATTTCAAACTTAGGTTCAGATATAGTAACTATGTAACTGTAGTTCAAAATGTATTTACAAATTTAATCAGTTATGTAAGTGGTGTTATACATATAAAGAGTTAATCTGTCAACATAATTGAGTTGATTGAACAATGATCCAGGAATAAATGAAAGAGATTTTTAATATTTTCACAAAAGTTACCAGATTTATAAATTAAAAACAAAACTTATATGTTAAACTTGATAAAGCTAGTTATTAAAATCTTAAACTTTAATAAGATAACTATTAATTTAAACACACGTTAATGCAAATAGTCATTTTGCACACAAAATTTTTACTCAGACACTAAAAACAAAATTAAAAAGATTGCCCTAGGTTTATATCAATAAAAATATAAACATGAATATTACTTTTATTAATAATTTGAAGCCCAATTATTAACAGTTTTGAGGTCTAATCTTATGAGGCCTAGAAGCTGGTTTGTTGACAGAAGACTTCAATGACAGCATTCTGATGTGAAGAAATCAAAACCTAGCGATGCAGGAAGTTCACTGGCTGTATGTCTGAGTTCTTTGGCTGTGAATATTTTAAATCTATATATCAGAGATCATTTATAAGTAAACACTGGTCTGAATGTATTTTGGACTACAAAGGCCAAATTAGCTTGGGCTACAAATTCACATGAAAACTGCCTTGGAAATTTTTCATAAAGTTATTTCATGAGAATTAATTGTTCTTCACTTGAGAAAGTGATGCCTCTTTTTTGTGGAGTGGTCCTCCTTCTAATTAGTTCTTTCACTAAGGGTGTAGTGCTTTGGGACTTATTCCATGTCCCCTGGCTAAGTTCCTGTGCTGTGCTGCCTTCTATAACCCACACCCCATGTGGCTACTAAAACTGAAGTGCAGGGTGACCAGGGGTTGTTCATTCTCTCATTTTAACTACTCATCGCCCTAGATCACTGTGTTCAGTTTGTTTTTAATATTAAAGGAGGCTGGCCAGTTAGTTCAGTTGGTTAGAGCATGCATGTCCTTGTAACATCAAGGTCAAGGGTTTAGTTCCCCATACTGGCTGTCTGCCCCCATCCCCCAAAAAAGAAAATACCACAGGAGATTTTTACTTTTATACGAAGTCAGAAATGCAATTGAAATAAAGTTTAACGATACTGGTTCACCACACTTCCACTTTTTTTTTAAGATAAATAATTTGAAAACAATTTAGCTGTCACCACTTTCAAACTATAAAATTATAATTCTACTAATCGAGAAATTGGAAGTAGATAATCTTAGTCACTCAACCAACAAACATAAATGAAATATATTTCTACAAATTCAAGGTGACAGCTTTCATAGGCTAAACAAGAAGGAGAGAAAAAAGAGAATTACTAATTTCAATAATGTAATAGGCTTTAGGTATTTTTATGAAATTTACTAGAGAAAAAGACATATATCACTTTGTTAGGTGAAATATTCTTTTCTAGTAAGTAATTAATGAGAAAAGATGTAGTCGATTTTTATTGATAATACTTTTATGTATAGGAAACTAACTCAATATCTCTATCAATATTTCTAGTAGAAGTCAGTTTATTTGAATTACTCAACCCAAATCTATGCTTGTCAGATTTTGAGAATATCTCTAACTCAGGCAAAAATTTTACTCTTTCTGAAATTACAAAGGCATTATGTTAAAATGAAAAAAATTAAGCAGGAGGAAGTGGTTGATATCTGTTATTATTTCTCCAGTGTCTTAGCAATGAGATCTTGGCAAGCAATTCAAATTTTGGGGGACTCAGTCATCCCATCTAACATGTAGGATTAATTTATTGCCACCCTGAGGCCAGGGAACAAAACAGAATGGATGGAAATTTCTTAATATTTTTAGGCCAGTAATCTGCCATAGTCAATTTTCTTCTCTCTCTCTCCCCCCTTTTCTATTTTTTTCTTATTTTATTTTTTTTAACTGTCCTCACCCACCTGCCATCTACCTCATGTCCTCCCAATGGCACAGTAATGTCTTAATCTGCATGCATGGTCTTCTAGGACACATTTTAGTCTGCAAGGAATAGTCATACACTCACAAACACTGACTCTTTCTGGAAGATAATGGCCGAGCTAAAGGCCTATGTAGAGATAAAGTTAAAGTGGATTTCAGTACTTAAGTTGATGCTGGTCATTCTTTAACAAAGAAAAAATTAGCCAACAGTTACTACAGAATTCAAAGGTCGAGGAAAATTATGTTCAAGAGTTTGGAGGGTATTTTTGGTCTCCAGAGGTAAATTAAAAATGACAGACATTTGGGGAAGAGATAATACAGCCATTCATTCTCTGTTCTAAGAATATATTTTATACTCAATTATTCTGCAATATGGAGCCACATTCTTGGACTTCTTACAGCTAGACTTTTCAACCAGAAAACCCTGGATATCATTAGCTTGCTTGAGTAGTTGAATTTATATTTGATTGCCTTCTCAATCCATTACACAGAGCAGTTTTGCTTAGCCAAAAATGATTTTATAGTGTTTTTATAAAAATCCTAATTATAGGGGAATATGCAATGACTGCTTATAGTTACAACCCTTGCTCATGATTTATTTTACAAGTCTTTACTCACAGTTCTTTGCTAAATAGACATTCTTTGTGTTTTATTACAAGATTCTTCCATTGCGTCATGCTCTCGGTGGGCTGGTATGCCTATATTTTATTTTACTCCTGCCATTAATTACCTATGTGCCTGTATCATGTCTCCCTCAGACCCATTTATTATAATGGTGCCTGCTGGTGTCCCTGCAGCTAGCAGTCTGTCAGCCTTTCCATTAGAAACCCCATTTCACAAGGGCTTAAAATTCAGCTGTAAAATTGTGCTCTAGGCTGTACATGTTTAGCGTACATGGTATGAGCTATGAAGCTCTTTATTTTTAGCTCCAAAAAGACAAATTTGGAAAAAGGCTATTTCAACATTGATGTGCATGTAGGTCCTAATTTTTGTGATAAAAATAAAAGTGGATCTCCTCTCCAAAAACAATGCAATCTTATAAAAATATTTACAATTTTTTATTTTATTCGTTTCAAAATGACAACATATTTCAGCAGAGTTTAGGGAAAACCCAGTACATACCCAGTAATACACATGCTTCCATGTTTCTTTGTTTCTTTATTTTAATTTCATTAAAAATACAATATGAATGTTAACTTTTTAGGAATTTTGGAATGCATGTTTATTCATGGAGAAAACTCAGGAAACATTCTATTGACAATATAAATCTAATCTTTTAAAATATTTTGAGTGTTATCTATGGAGTTGCTTATTGAGAAGTCTTCAAATATGAATGTTATTTACCATGAGAAAATTTCAGAGTTCAGAAACCATAAGTTTCTAGAAAGTTATCATCCCAAGAGTTACTAAAATTCTCTTATTATTGGTATGACATTAGTTAGGTTTTCAGATAAAATGCAAGAAGCCCAGTTAAACATTAATTTCAAATAAAAAAACTATTTTTAGTATAAATGAGTCCCAAATATTGCATGGGACATACTTATACTAATGTGTGTGTGTATACACACACACATTAGTATATATAATGTGTGTATATATGTATATACATATATATACATATCTGTTACTTGTCTGGGATTCTAATTTAACAGGGTGTCTTGTGTTTTCATTAGTGAAATCTGGCAGCCATAGATATCAGTGATTTTTTATATTTTTTAAACCAAAAGTTCGAATTCAACGTTATAGAATATCTGAGGAATAGGAGAATGGAAAAATAGTGTTGGCTTTCTTAAAACATTGCAGAAGCTATAGAAACACTTCTTCAAAGAGTAAGTTTATCTTTAATAAGAAATAATGTATTATTAAGAATAGGAGTCAAAGAATAATAATCTGATCGAGAAAAAAAAAAAGCGGCATATATAATGGAAAGAGGTTCCCTAAGGATCAGAATTAAGACACTTGAATACAAAGACACCTAAGGGAAGCAAAGATGGTGACAAAAAAGTCACATCCAAATCTGCACTGCCCCTTATGGATTCTATCATAAATATTTGACTTAATCCTGAAGTATACAACTAGGGAATACATTTTAAGTACAGTCAACTCTCCATATCAGTGAGCTTTGTGTCTGTGGATTCAACCAACCTCAAATTGAAAATATTCAGGAAAAAAAAAGATCGCATCTGTATCAAACATGTGTAAACTTTTTTCTTCTTTCTATTCCCTAAACAATAGTTTAACTATTTACATAGCACTTATGTTTTTTGTTTTGTTTTGTTTTGTTTTTTTGTGTGTGTCTTTTGTCTTTTTTCCGTGTCCGGCAACGGATCGCAACCCTCAGTGTTGCCCCTGTACCGGGCCGGGGACCGGCAACGGGATCGCGAGCCTCGGTGTTGCTCCCGCGCCTCGCTCAGCCAGTGAGCGGGAGCCGGTCTGTATGTGGGATCCGAACCCTCGGACGGGAGCGCCGCCGCGCTTCCCAAGCGGCGCACTATCCAGTGCGCCACCGGGCCGGCCCTACATAGCACTTATGTTACATTAGGTTGTATAAGTAATCTAGAGTGATTTAAAGTATAAAGGAAGACATGTATAGGTTATATGCAAGTATTACACCATTTACACCAGGAACTTGAGCATCTGCGGATTTTGTTGTCCACGAGAGGTCCTAGAACCAATCCCTTACAGATACCAAAGGATGACTGCACTTTTATTTGATTCAATAATAAAATTAACTAAGAAAAGAAGACCACAATTAACAATTAATTTCAAAGTATTTCACTCATCTACACAACCAAAAGTTTTCCTTAAGGAGCTCCAAGAGGGGCTGAATGAAAATGAATGGAATTAGTAGTTGGAGAAATGCTAGGAAATTAACAGTCAGTAGGAGTTTGAACGAGTTGTGTTGTCACAGCAATTACCAGGAATAAAGAAAACCACTTACAAAACTGTGTCTTCAGTAAGCGTTAATTAATTGTGTGCCTGAAACAGTAAAATTCACATAAGACATCATAACACAAGAGAAGGATGCATAACTTATGTGAAAAGGCTTATTTTATAGTAAGTTAGATGAGCCATAATTGAACAAAACATAAACATCATCCTAAAGCCTGTCAAAACATTGGTGAATCCATTAGGAGGGGATTTTTTTAATGTAAATTTATGTGCAGGGCAAAAAAAAAAAAAAGGTATAAGAGAAACAATAATATGAAATATTAAGTTAATGTGAATGTATGAGTCAGAAGTATAAAATAAGACATATCTCATGTATTCAAGACCTTAATCATAGTTGGAGCAATAAGACATGAAATAATTCAGAAACCTATCTCACATATATTTTATGTCACAGGATACTTGATTTTTCAAATTGCTTTTTGGAATTCTTTCTTTGCTGGTAAATACTACTGAACTTCTTCAACTAGTATCCTCACTTGCAAGATGCCCTCACATTTTAAGGGTTGATTTGATTTTTTGTGGTAAAATATGCATAATAAAAATTTTATCATTTTCATCATTTTTAAATGTTACAATTCGAGGGCATTAAGTCTATTTATAATGTTGTATAACCATCACCACTATCTATTTCTAGAACTTCATCACCCAAAACAAAAACTCTGTACCCATTAAATAGTAATTCCTCATTCTCCTCTCCGCCCAGCCACTGGTAACCTCTATTCTGCTTGTCTCTATCAATTTGCCTATTGTAGGTACTTCATATAAGTGGAATCACAAAATTTGTCCTGTCATATCTGGTTATGTCACTTGGCACAATGTTTCCAAAGTTCATTTATGTTGTAGCATATATCAGAATTTCATTACATTTTAATTTTAATATTGAATTGTACATATTTGTGGGGTACAATGTGTTGTTTCAATACTTGTATATGTTGTATGAAATTTCACTTAGGGTAGATAGCATATTCATCACCTAAACAACTTTTCATTGTGGTGATTACAGTCAAGATCCTCTTTTTTTTTAGCCATTTAGAAATATACAATATAATATTATTAGTTTTAGTCAGCCTATAACACCAGAATTTATTCTTCTATCTACCTGTAATTTTGTTCCCTTTAATCCACCTCTTCCCATCTCCCTGTTCCTTTTCCTTCCTGGCCTCTGGTATTCTACTCTATACTTCCATGACAACCACTTTTTTTTTGATTCCACATACATGGGATACTGAAATTAGCAGACAGTGATGTTTAATAATTATCACTATGTCTAAAATGTCCAGCAAAAAGGTGGATATAATTGGACAGGCAATGAAGAATTTCAGAAGAGTTACAGAAAACATTTTTTTAAAAAAATCTCAGGACTAAGAAATACAATATCTAAAAAAAATTCATTGGATATGAATCACAACAAATTAAATTCTGCAGAAGAAAAGAATAGTGACTTGCAGATGTGAGAATAGAAATTATCCAAACTTGAGCACATAGAGAAATAGTAATAGTAATAATAGAACATAAACTGAATTACCCATGAGATGGTAATGAATAGTCTAACATGTATGTAGTTGGAATTCCAGAAACAAAGGAAGGAGGGAAAAGACATTTAAGAAATAATAATCAAAAATGTCTAAATCTGATGGGAAACAAAAACCCTTAGCTCCAAGAATCTCCATGAACACCACCAAGGATAAAGACAAAGAAATACATATCTAGTCATAATCAAACTGCTGAAAATCAAAGATAAAGTCATAAAAGAACGCTGAGAAAAGACTCATTGCATATGTAGGATTAACAAGGCAAATAACAACTAAAATTCTTTTATGAAAAACAATGGATTCCAATCTTCTTTGCTGCTTCCTTCATCTACTATTAAGAACACTTGGGATTACATTTTGCTCACCTGAGTAATCCAGTATAATCTTGCTAAATGCTGAGGGGGGTGTGTGTGGAGCAGGGGGTGGGGGAAGCCATGAGTAATCCTGTCTTCTTATAGTCACATCCATCCAGAGTGGAGCTTCCATCTTGCTAAGCTGAGGGTGAGGGGTGGAGGGTAAAATGGGCTGCCACTCAAGTGCCATACACACTCACTGTTCTTACAAGATTGTATAGGTTTTTTGAATAAAAGTTTATTTATTTTCTATACACCGTTAGGATAATTTTCAGAGAATTTGAATGACTGTTTTTAACATAATTTTTTCCAGTTATGTTTGTTTCACTGGGGGTGTGTGGGGGGGTAGTCCACAGAGCTTCTTATACTGTCATTCCACAAGTAGAATACCTTCCACATGTGATATATTTATTATATATGACCTTTTTCTATGCTACCAAAATGTTTACAGCATGTTTAAAAAAGCAGAAAGTTTACTTGTCATAATGCAAAGAGAAACATACCTAGAAACAAATTATAAAACATTGAGCCCAAAGCCATATTTAATTTTAATAAAATAAAATTTTTATGAATAGTTGAGTCAATGATACAATCACATGGAAATGAGATTTCTAGGAACATAAGAAAGGTAACTCTACATTAAATACATAGGATTTAAACAAATTAGTAGTTAGGGATTTTTTTGTGTCAGGATTACTTTCATCTGTAAATGACAGAAATCCCATAATAATAGCTTTAACAGATAGAATTTTTATTTCTTTCACATCAGGGAAAAAATCCTGAAAATAAGAAATACAGAATTAGTATATTGACTTCAGGGTCATCAGTATCCTTCTAGCTTGCTGCTCCAACATGGTATTCCAGCATAAGCTATCAAGTTTGCTTTTCAAATAGCAGAAGGAGTAAAAACACGGTGAGATGACTCACTTCCTTTAAAGGCACTACCCAGAAATCATGCATGCTGTTGCCACCTGAACACACCAAGCTGTAAGAATAGCTGAGAAATATTTTCTCTGTTCTGAGCAGTTCTGTTCTCTAGTACTCAAGTATCTATTATCAAGGAAGAGGGGAGAGAAGTTATTGGGGGAAATTCAGTCTGTCTCATGTGAATATAGTCATCTTTAATCAGAAGAAATGTAATAGAACTAGTAATTAAAATAAATTAAAAGGAGAAGACATAAAATATTAAAGATTAAAATTGAAATTATTCAATTAACTAATAATAATTTATAAGAAAAAGTACACCAAAGAAAAAGATTAAAATATTAAAATCATTGGGGAAAAAAAGCAAAAACAAAAAACATCAAAATAAAATATTAGATTAGATAAAAAACATTAAAAGATGATGTTTACTATATCCTAATAATATGAAAATGCTTAATGAATTACATGAATTCCAGAAAAATATAAAATTTCTAAATTACTTTAAGAAAAGAGAATAGACTTTCAAAATGACAAGGTAAGGATCTACTGCTATTTCATAAAAGCAATAAAAACAATGACAAAAATGTTCAAAACTAACTTTTTTGGAACTCTGAAAATCGACTTGCAACAATCTGAGGCATATTTATTCAATAAAAGTACTGAATTTCATACAAGAACAGAGAGCTTTATAGCATTTTAACTTATCCTATTTCCATTCACTTCTCTCCAGCTCTGTAGCAGCTTTGAAAACCAGTAGTCTCATAATTACAATAGTTGAGAAAAACAGCAGCCTAGAAGCCATGGGGACAAGACATGCTTGGATATCTTCATACAGCCCTACTTCAGAGAATTCTTACTATTTGACCTGTCTGGAAGTTCACTGAAAATTTGCATTCATACAGCTTAATTTTATTTGAACTGACTCAGAGCTCACTCAGTGAGAAAAAACCCTATTCCCAGGGTGTTTGTCAAAAATAATCAGCAGCAATTGTTTAAAATTGCAGCTGCCTGGGGCAGTGAAACAGAGTTGAACAAACAAACCAAAAATATTATTAGGAAAATATGTCAAATGCAATGTTCATAGAGGGATTTAAAAACCTCCAGCATATTCCTAGGACTGTAGATGGTCATATGTACAGTGCTGGGCACATGTCTACAAAAGACCCAAGCAGGCCTTAATCTCTTACTCTGGTTGAACTTAAGGCTCTGCACAAGCAGGCAGTATAAACTAAGGCAGAATTGTAAACTTTTAGAATATTGAACATGCTCCCCATCATACACACAGAGCAAAGGTTGGGAGACATTTCTTCAAGGCATTTAAGAAAATAACTTTCTATTTAATAGCTGAAAACTAAGCTAATTGAGCAGAGAATTCAGTGGTGGCATACAACAAAAAATGCAGTCTTTACAGAATTATTCCTTTAAAGTCACTACAAAACAAACAGCATAACAACAAAAAAACAGCAACAAACATAAATCCAAGGGAAGGCCATCGAATTTCAGAGTTGCCACTATTTGCAGTCTTTACAGAATTATTCCTTTAAAGTCACTACAAAACAAACAGCATAACAACAAAAAAAACAGCAACAAACATAAATCCAAGGGAAGGCCATCGAATTTCAGAGTTGCCACTATTCTTATTTTAATTGTCCAGTTTTTATCAAAAAGTTATGAGCCATGCCAAAAAAAAAATAAAAATAAATAAGAATGTATAGCCCATAGAGAGTTGTGTTTTTTAAAAAAATAAATAACAAAATTTTGTCTAAATTGAGAAAATTCAAATCAGTAAAATCAGTGATAAGACATAGCTACAGACCTTTAAAAAAAAAAGATTATAAAGTAATACTATAAGCAACTGTATTCGAACAAATTAGATAACCTACATGAAGGAGACAAATTTCTAGAAATATACAAATAGCCAAACTGACTCAAAAAGAAATAGAAAATCTGAATAGACCTATAACAACTAAGTATATTTAATAAGTAACTCAAAAAGTTTTCCCCAGAGAGAAAGCCCAGGACCAGATGGCTTACTTTGAATTCTACTAAATCTTTAAAAAGTAATGTCAGTACTTTACATCCACTATCAAAATACAGAAGTGAAATCAATTTCCAACTTCTCCTATGGGACCACTAACTCACTGTTACCAAAGCCAGACAATGATATCACAAGAAAAGATACAGAGCACTATCCCTAATGAACACAAATACAAACATTCTCACAAAAACATTAGAAAACAGAGTCCAAAATGTTCAAGGAAGATTAAACACCATCACCAAGTAGGATTTATGCCAGGAATGCAAGTTGGTTAACATTTGAAAATCAATCAATGTATTACACCCTACTGACAGAATAAAGTACAAAAACCACATGATCTTCACAATATATGCAGAAGAATTTTCCAAATCCCAAATCCCTTCATTATAGAAATACTCAATGAACTAGGAATAGAAGGGAACGCCATCAGCCTGGTAAAGGGCATCTGTAAAATTTCACAGATATTGTATTTAGTGGTGAAAGACCAAATGTTTTCATGCTGAATCAGAAATAACACAGGGATGTACAGTCTTATCATTTAAACATTGTACTGGACGTTCTAGGCAGGACAACTAGGCAAGAAAATGATATGAGGCATGCATAGTGGATAAAATTATCTCTAACCATAGGTGATGTTATCTTGTATATAAGAAATCCAAAGGCATGAACAGAAGAACTATCAAAACAAATTAACAAATTTATCAAGGTTGTCAGATAAAAGAACAACATACCAAAAAAATTCTTTTTATTTTTATACACAGCAATGAACAATCCAAAATGAAACTAAGAAAACATACTCATTTATGACATCATCGAAAAGAAAAAAAAATGTTATAAATTTAACAGAACATGTGTGAGACTTGTACACTAAAAACAACAAAATATTGTTGAAGGAAACTAAAGAAAACATAAATAAATGCCAAGAATTTTCATGTTTATGGATACAAAAATTCATATTGCTAAGGTGGCTTGACAAGCTGTTCCCGAAATTCATATGAAAATGGAAGGTACGATAATAACCAAAAAAATCTTTAAAAAGGACAAATTTGGATAACTCTCTTTTTTTTTTTTTTCCATTTCAAAACTTACCAGAAAGCTACCCTAATCAAGATGGTGTGATACTGGCATAAGGACAGATATGTAGTCCAGTGGAACAGAATTGAAAGTTCACAAATTAATTCTTACAATTATGGTCAATTGATTTTCAGCAAGGTTCGAAGACAATTCAGTGGGGAAAAGAATAATATTTTCAACAAACCACTCAAGGAAAACTGTATATACACACTCAAAAGAATGAAGCTGAGCCCTTTCTTCATACCGCATAAAAAAATTAGTTCAAAATGTAGCATAAACTAAAGGCAAGTGATAAAACTATAAAAGTCTTAGAATAAAATGTAGGAGTGAAACTTCATGAGTTTGGATTGTCTAAATTCTTCTTATAAAAGACATCAAAAGTACAAAAGAAAAAATACACAAGTAGGACTTTGTCAAAATTATAAAATTTTGTGCATCTAAAGGCACTATTAAAGTACTGAAAAGACAATTCTTTGGCCACTCCTTATAAACAGAATGGACTCCCACCCAAAATTTAGTTCATAAAAGGCACTATTAAAGTGGCCAAAGACAATTCTTTGGCCACTCCTTATAAACAGAATGGACTCCCACCCAAAATTTAGTTCATATGTCAAGACTGATGATGGCATACATGAACCAAGAGGCTATGAAATGGACACCCTCAAATGATAGCCTTCTGGGTGAGCAATGTGGCTCCTAAGAAGGTGCCAGAGTGGTTTGACAGAGCCAGGAAAGGAGACCAGTTTGGGTGTCTTATGGCGGTTATAAGATGAGGCTGCACTGAGCATTCCTGTGCATTGTTTCATCTTCCCTCCACAGCCAAAGGTAAGAGAAGCCAGACTGTCTTAGCTTGCTCAAGTGTGGCAGAAAGGGAAGACATAATGATGGGGCTTAAAAGCTTTCAGGAGTCAAACATCAAAGACCCAGTCAAGCTCTTTATCACAGCAATCCACCAAATGGTAACAAACTATTTGCAAATCACATTGCTGGTATGGATCTTGTACTTAGCATATATGAAGTACTCATATATTCAATAGTAAAAAGACAAATAACCCAATTTTAAAGTGGGAAAAAAAAGGAACTTAATAAACAATTTTCCAAGGGAGATACACAAATGTCTAAAAAACGTATGAAAAGATGCTCAGCATCATTAGCCATATGGGAAATACAAGTCAAAACTATAATGAGATACCACTTCATTCCCACAGGATGAGTAAAATAAAATTTTAAAAAAACAGACAGTAACACATGTTAGCAAGGATACGGAGAAATTCTAATCATCATATGTTGCTGTAGGATTGTAAAGTGGTGCAGCCACATTGGAAAGCAGTTTGGCAGTTCCTCAAGATGTAAAATAGAGTTACTATATGACCAGCAATTTATACTTGTAGGTATATCCAAGAGAAAGAAAAACATATGTACACAAAAAAATCCTGCACATGATAGCAGCGTTATTTACAATAGCCAAGAAAGGAAAGTAATACAAATTTTCCTCAATTGGTGAGTGAATAACACAATGTGATATATTCATACAGTTGAATATTATTTGGCAATAAAAAAGAATGATGTATTGATACATACTACAACATGAATAAACCGTGAAACCATTAGACCATGAAAAAAATTCAGTCACTAAACACATTGTATGATTCTATTTATATTAAATGCCCACAAAAGGCAAATCCATAGAAACAGAAAGTAGATTGGCGGTTGCCTAAGAGTAGGGAGAAGGAGAAATTGGGAGTGGTTGTTAAATAGAATGTGGTTTGTGTGTGGGGTGTTGAAAATCTCCTAGAATTAGATCGTGGTGAAGGTTGCAAAACTCTGCTAATATACTAAAAACTGTTCAATTGTACTAAATATGATCATTGTATGGTATGTGAATTATATCACAATAAAACACACAAACACACCCCACGGACCCAAAATCTCTTAAAAGTGATGATTATGATCCTTTTTACATTTATGTGCAAATATTGGAAAACATTTATTTTAGTCAGTATGTTGTACTAATATAGTGAACATAGTTATTATATGGAGCGGTAGTGAAAATTATTTGAAGAACATAACTGTTTTACTACCCAAGTTGGCTGAGTGCTGTATTCTGCAAATTTTCATCTCTGATACGTTGAGTTTGGTCTACATTATTTTGCCCTGGGGAGGCCCTGTTTTTCATTGTTCTGCTGTCATTTCACATACAATTATCCTTTAGAAAAAGAGCCCTGATTTTTGTGGGGCTGTGGGAATAATGCTCACTCACAGCCAATGCCTCTTACAAGCAGAGTGATCGTGCAAGCTTGTCTGGGCCAATTATGTCTAATGCCTGTGGCTCCAGTTTGCATGATAAATTATATAGTCACTCTACCTATAAAGGCTATTTAGGAGCCCATCCTCAGGGATCTATTCAATAGGTTCAAATATTTTAAAAAGAATTTCTTTTGAACAAAACTACCTGATAGTGTTTTAAAATGCATTACCTGGTAAAAGAATAAAGGAAGCGATTACTGTAAAGCAGTGATTCTCACTCAGGGGTGATTTTGCCACCTGGGATATTTGGTAACGTCTGGAGACATTTTGTCTTGTCACAACTTCAGGGGAGGGCAGGGAAGCAGGATAGGGGGCGGTGTCCTACTGGCATCTAATACGTAGTGAGCAGCAATGAGGCTAAACATTCTACAATGCCCAGGAGAAGTCTCTACAAGAATTACCTGGTATAAAATGTCCATAGTGCTAGGGTTAAAAAATCCTAAGACAATGTTTACATTTGCAGGAAAGGAATGTGAAATGTGTGTATAAATATATTTGAAGTTAATACTGCTATTTATGCTCTGCAAAGTTTTCTGTATTCGTGTTATATTTAATAAAAAAGCAGGAGAAAAAAGGAAGGAAGGAAGGAAAGAAGGGAGGGAGGGAGGAAGGAATCTTGAACAAACCAATGACTGGAAATAAATACAAATATATATCAAATAATTATTTCTAAATTTTTAGGTATGAGATTTTTCAGGCTTCCAAAGAAGGAATAACCGTCAACCTACATAAGGCAAAATAAAATATAATTTCAGAAATTTATTTTATTGAACAAAATAATTCTTATAAGAAAATATCAGCTAAAAGAAGACAGTAACTTGTGAATATTAGTATAAAAATATTAATATATTTATAGCAATGTAAATTTGAAATGGAAACTTAAGCATCCTTCAATATTAGAAAAGTTATTAAATATTAAATCATATTAATAATTCAAAAGGTAAATTTTACTTAGATTTGGAAAATATTAAGTAAAATATACTGTTATTGATATACTTTGTTAGTAAAAAGACAATTTCTTAACTTGATAAAAATATCTATTTAAAAGCAACTACTAAATCATTATTAATAATCAGTTTAACATGGTGAATGCCATAAGAATTCATAATCAGAAAGAACAACATAAAAGAAGCCTATTATTTTAATTTAATTTTTACATGTTTCTGGAAATTCAAATTAGTCCAATAAGATTTTTAAACAAAAAAAAAAAGCTGGAGACTTTGTATATCCTGCCCTAGTTTTTTCAGCATTGTTTTCTGTAAGATTCTGGGTTGCAGCCCGCATTTATATTTTTGTGGACAAGAGTCTTAAAATAATGAGATGCTTTATAATTTAAACTCTTAAATATTATTTTATGGAAAATAATATGTATAACAGACATAACCCATATTCAGTCCTTAACTTTAACACCATCCTCATATTCACTGTTACTCTTGCCAGCTTTTCTTAATTTCATCCCTAACACTTTTAGGCAGGAACTGGGTAAGACTCTGGGATGGACTGAGAATGTAGGTGTCACATGCTACTTGGCAATTTTTAACAGCTACAAGTTCAATAATTAATTTCTCAAGCAAATAAAAAATGTCCCCAACTCCTAACTGCAGTATCAAAATGCCATATATCAGATCTCAAGCAACATAGTAGTACTGATGACAAGTCCATCTGTAAGGAGACATTGCTAATGAGAACTTCCTCCTGATGCACATGAAAACTGGCATCTTGCTCGAGGCAAACATAAGATCCAGTGTAAATAGTTCCCGGTTTAACATATCCATTGTTAAAATGGATTGGTTCAACAGCTGAAACATGGTCTGGGACAGGTGAAAGGGAAGATAAACACTGTCGAAAACACTGAATCACTATCTCTAGTGATGTTAAGGGCAACAAGAAGGTGATACAGCTGGTTTAACATATCCATTGTTAAAATGGATTGGTTCAACAGCTGAAACATGGTCTGGGACAGGTGAAAGGGAAGATAAACAATGTCGAAAACACTGAATCACTATCTCTAGTGATGTTAAGGGCAACAAGAAGGTGATACAGCTGGGGACTAATCCCTCTCAAAAATGCCTACTGGGTGTGATCATTCAAAAAGAAATGATATTGACCTCTCTGTGTCTCTTTATTCCTGGTTGCAGAAAGCGGAAAATGGTTTTCTTATAAGATAGAAATTAACCTATATCAGATATCCAACTCAATGCTTAACCAAAAGTGATCACTCCCATGAAAAAATGCTCAACATCACGAATTATCAGGGAAATGCAAATTAAAACCACAGTGAGATACCATCTCATCCCAGTGAGAATGGTTGTTATCAACAAGACAAAAAATAACAAATACTGGCCAGGATGCTGGAGCAAAAGGAACTCTTCTACTTTGCTGTTGGGAGTGTAAATTGGTACAACTACTGTGGAAAACAGTATGGAGGTTCCTCAGAGAACTAAAAATAAATCTACCTTATGATTCAGCTATCCCACTACCGGGTATATGCCCAAAGGAAATGAAATCAGTATATCAAGAAGACACCTGCACTCCTATGTTCATCCCAACTATTTACAATAGCCAAGAGATGGAATCAACCTAAATGTCCATCAACAGATGAGTGGATTAAAAAAAAAAAAACTGTGTATGTGCACACAATGGAATACTATTCTATTATAAAAATGTTTTATAAAAAATGATATGCTATCATTTTCAGCAACATGGATGGAACTAGAAACCATCACATTTAAGTGAAGTAAGTCAGGTACAAAAAGATAAACCACATGATATCACTCATATGTGGAACCCACAAAAAAAAAGTGGTTCTTATAGAAGTAGAGACTAGAATAATGGCTACCAGAGGAGGGGGGCGGTTCTTAGAGGAGAAGTTGTAGACTGATGGGTACAGAACTGTGCTTTATCTACCCTAAGTGAATCATTGTTCAATATATGCATGTATTGAAACAACACACTGTATCCTACAAATATATACAAGTAAATGTTAAAATATTCTGAATAAAAAAGTAAACACTCAAAAAAGTGCTTTGTTTTACCTTCCCTTTTTCTCCTTATTAATCAAAGAAACTCCACTAAACTTTTTTCTTCTAATTTCCAAGTTATCCAACCTGTAGTTTAAAGGACCCCCCTCACCTCAGAGGACTAAGGGTGATAAAAGCACATTTTTAAAGCTGCCATTCTATTAGAAAATTTAATTCTACTTAATTATTTATAATATCTGTATTAATGAATGAAAGTTATAATATTTATTTAAATATGTATTTATTCACCTATTAGTGGTAAAGAAAAAAACCTGTTTTACTTATTTTAGAAAACTCCTATTAAGCATCAGTTACTTTTAAAATTCAGTGCTAATTACTAAATTGGAACCATGATTTATTCTTTAGGTATTATCTTGATTTTATTTCTTGGCATACTGAAAAGTATGTGTACTCTATTTTTCAAAATATATGATTTGTAGTATAGGAAATTGGTTTAAGTTTTATCCTGACATCCCAAGAAAAAAATAAAAGATCAAAGAAATCTCTACATAAGACTGGCACAGCAAGTCAAAATTCTAATACTTCATGTTCTAGCTGTTTCACTTTCTGGATTTTGCTGCAGAGGACCAATAAGACATGGAGGTGGTTTAAAAAACAGAAAAAGTATATACATATATGTGAGATTTTAACATCATGGTCATGAAAGTCAGTTAAAAAAATCACATGACATTCAATGATTTCTAGTTTTAAAGCTTCTACCCCGTAAACATTGCCCTACTTTAAAATTAGTTCAAAATAGAAACATCAAGGTATCTATCTAGATATCTATGGCAAAGAATCAGCTGTTTTCTAATCAATGTAAGTCAGTCATTGAGTAATAGATTGGAATAGTTCACATTCACTCGCTGTTAGGAATGCTGAAAAAAAAAATCCATCTCTTGATTTAAGTCTTTATTCTATCAGAACTATCATCCACAAAGAAAAGTAAAAGATGGCCAACTTCTTAATCAGACCACACAATGGTATTTTCTCTTCTCTCACTGGAAGGTGTTCTGAGTTGACATAAGTAAGCTACTCTTCTTATAGTTTGTGATATCTCCTTTTAAATGAGATTAGTCATGCTTTCCCCCCTTTATTTATAAGACAGATAGGGATTCAGAGAAAGGCTTGTATTTGCTCTGTACATATTTTCAAATAAATTAAGTAGTTTTCAAAAAATATTTTAGTTAGAAACTTTGTCAGTATAAATCATCTGTGAAAAGTAAATCCTCCATACTCATACCTGACCAAAAAAATGAAGCTACTACCTAGTACATTGTAACTAAATGATAATTGCTATTGGGGAAGAGTCTTGTCCATTTTCTGACTCTTCTATCCTCCCCAAATGCCTGGAGTATATTATTGCTGAGTAATGATATCCAGAATTCAATAATCAATATTTTTGAATAGAGGGATCCTTAAGGAACCCTCAGGTGTCCATAATATAAAAACAATTAGGATAATATCAGTTCTTCCAAATGTACTTGATATGTGTGGCTAGGCCAATAGAGCTTGACCAGGTCATGGCAGAGCATTAAATTTCCTCAGCCAGTTCTGGAAAGGAGCGGTATGAGGAATCAATAGAGATTTTAATTCAATGAATTTCAGACATTTCTTCCTGGAAAGAGACCTGTCCCTTCTGAAAGGAGCACCGGACTCGGGAACTCCCACAGGTCTTTCCTATTTGGTATAGATGTTCAGAGGGGTGCATTCAAGACTTAATTTATGTCTTAGAACAGTGACACAGGGAGAATTAACTAATATGGTTGGACACATCAGAAGTCTGGAACTATGCTGCTTTGGGGAAATGACACTTTTTATTCTCTTAGGTCTAAGTGTTTTCTCATTTTAAAATAGAGAGGATAATGGTGGTTATTGTCGTGAGTAGTAGCGGTGAAAAAAATGAGAAAATACTTCCCATTTTCAAGGAACATAATGATTTATGGTTTAATGGAAAATTCTTATGGGTAGTCTGAATATTCTGCTGTATTCATTACAGTACAGCATAGCATAGGTTTATGCGAACGCAAAGAGAGTAAAATACAGGGTATTTTGGAATAAGGAAATTAAAGTTTAGTTTAGATGTCTAAATTTCCTAACATTATGTTGATAAACAATAGACTTTTTCCTTTTTGTTGTTTTATTTTGCTTTTAGTGAATTCTATTTTGTGGGGAAAATAGGATAATTTAGTCTGGCTCCTTCCACATTTCATGTAAACAAGTTGTGTGTGGGTGGAGTTAGTGTGGATGTGCACCCATGTATCTTTCTAGTTAATTGCTTTTGCGTGTTCCACAGTTTGAAGCAGGTTGGCCAGCAAAGAGCTCCTGTCTAAAAATAGAGCATATTTACTCTGCTGGCAGCTGCTCAGTCTCAGTTTTTCTTTGGACCTTGCCCTTAGCAGTTGAGTTTCTGAGTTTCTCCTTTATACTGCCTAGCTCCTAGATGTGTGTGTGTGCTGAATAAAGACGATTCCTACTTCAGCTAAGGCTCCAAGGATCGTTTTGTCTGGTGACCTAGCTCATAGACCTGCATGAGAAGGATTTGTGAGCTCCAGACCCTAGCCCTAGCTCTACATATTTTCTTATTTATTTCCACCACAAAAGTAAGGATATTATAACAGGAGTAATACCCACAAAAAAAATAAAATAGACTATCAGAAATTTTAACACAGTATCAATACTATCAATATTAACCAGTATTGAAAAATAAGCCACAAAATATAAATATTAAATTCAATTTTAACATTGCAATAGAATCTAGCAGGATAAACACCTGCTTCATTTTTCTTAATCTAATTTCTACCAAAGTGAAAATAAAAGTTATAGTTTTAATCCTTTCCTCTTTTTGCCAGTCTTTATATATTTATGATGTTTATCTTTACAACCATAACAAATATGTTATTCAAGAATTTTATCCTTTGCAGCAATTTAGTGACTTGTTTCCAAACATAGTGTCCAGGAAACACCTGTACATCTGCAGTTGGCTAATGTGTGCTTATACTGGAAAAGGAAAATATCAAATAATCATCTAATAAAATCATTCTTCTTTTCTAAGATACCCATCTGTCCGCAGCTATCTAATATCAGAATACACATCATAGCACATTATTTATATTCCTCAAAGAGACCGTCAGTGCCTACTTGAGTCAGATAACTACTATGGGCCCTTCACTATTTGTTGAGCCTAGAACATTATCTTACCAGGTCCACTAAGGGTGGGATCATCAGGTTCTGTAATGAGCAGTTGGATGAATTCTGACAGGTATAGTTATTAAATTAGAAAATGTATATAGAGGTTCCATCTGTAGTACTTAAATTGAGTTACACCAATCATTTATTATAAGTCTACAGGAATAAATTACATGTGGCTTAACAACAACAAAATATCCAGAAAATTAATAAATCACTGCTTTACCTGGTGTTTGCTTTTCTGTGTGTAGTGATTTTTTTACTTGTGATTGATATAAATTTTACTGTGGTGAGTATATCATTTCTATGATATGCATACAAGATGAAGAAAATTGTACTTCTCGGTAGGCTATATTGTCTTTTCTGAGGACCCTCACAGTAATGAATTTTTCGCTGATGGTAGGAATTGAAAATCAATGAACATCAAAAGCCAGTCTATACAGTAAAACCTGCTAAGTCTATGCCAGTGACACCAATTTCTTCTTCTTCTAAAATTTTTCTTAAAATTGTAGATATTACCATAAAGCTGTCCAGTGAAACATTCTGTCACAAGTTTCTCTTCCTCCCACCCTACTTTGGATTATAAATCCATTGAGGATGGAAACATACTTTATATTTTTATTGTATTCGCAGTAATACTATTCATGATATAGATAATTAATGACTTTATACACCCTTTATATTAAGGCAAATTTGATAAAAATATACCAACATGATAGCTGTTATAATGTTAGAAATTCAAAAGATAGTAATTCATCAAAAACGAATACTATTCATGATATAGATAATTAATGACTTTATACACCCTTTATATTAAGGCAAATTTGATAAAAAGTATACCAACATGATAGCTGTTATAATGTTAGAAATTCAAAAGATAGTAATTCATCAAAAACGTGGGAAAATTATTGTGTAACATACAGAATTATTTGCCTGCAATAAACTTGTTCTTGTGGACAAAGGAGCAGTAGTTTGCCTTCCTTCTAATTACCAAATCATAAATGTACTACATTTTGCCAGGATTCAAAACGGCTAGTTTTAGGATTCCATTTACTCTGAATTTAGGTCTTTTAGGTCCATGGCAAATATCAATTCTTTTCCCTAACATGCCAAAAAATAAAGCTATTTCTTTTTAGCTCCTATAAATTCCAGGATTATATATTTTATCCTGACAATTACCTTATTATTTCCATTTCTTCACTGAAATGTAGGGTCCAAGAAAGCAAAGACCTTTTTCATTTCATTCTCTACTGAATTTACTGGGCCTTAAGAGTAAGAGATCAATGAATACATTTTAAAATAATGAATCCAAGTAGAGAGGCAAATTATCATATGGCTAAGATTGCAAATCCTGAAGTTCGGCATTCTACAATGACCTACCCACCACAAATGTGGTCATGTTACTAGGCACCGACCTTGATTTGCCTCAGAGTCTTTGTCAGGAAATTGTTAATGATAATAGTACAATCTTCATGGGGTTGTTGTGAAGACAGAATAAATAATTCCAAGTAAAATGCTTAGAAGAATGTTTTGCACATATTATACAATCAGTAAATGTCAGTGCTTATTATTATAATTATATATTAAATATAAAAAAATGAAGTTTAGAGATTTTTATAGCCAAAATTGCACATCTGATAACAGAAAAAAATTCTTCCTAATTTTAGAGTCTGTACTCAATCTACTAAAATTTTCCGACAATGATATTTTATGAAGAATACAATTTTCTCAAAGTCAAGTAATACATTAGCACAAAGAGAAAAGCAACTGTTTTCTTTAAGCAGAACATGCATTCATACTAACAATAATTTGGTACAACTCAGGCCTAAGTCTCAGCTTTAAGAGAGTAACAGGGAATGAGGATTGCCTTTAAGCATGAATGAGGCAGTTGGGCTTGTTAGAATATTACTGATAGGGAAGGAACACACCGATGGAGGTAGGTAGCCCTGGTGTGCAGAGGACAGCCACCACTGGACTTCTCAGTGATGCTGGTGCTTTCTCGCTGGTGCTTTCCAGATGGCCTTGGTAACTGGTTTTTCCTCTGGCCTCTGTGGAACATAATCCCTCTGGTAAGTTTTCTGGCCTCACCTAATACATACATTTTCGCATGACCACATATTTTTTATTACTTTCTTTACCATCTGCCATGTCAACACAGGCATTTTCACTTCTTTCAATTTTGAAAGAAGACGTTGCTTTCTCTAGGAGTCTAAGAGCTACCCTAGCAGCACGTTTGCCCCATTCTCAGGTCCTTCCCCAGGTGTTCAATCCATGTCCTGGGAAAAGTGCCTCAAGCCAATGAATTTTTCTTTAGGTTAAATATTTTATTAAAAGCTCTCACTAATGTTTTGTTTAGTTGTTAAGACGTAGGATCCCAATGAATCGCCTTGGAGTGATGTTTGCAGTGATGCTATACACACTCTTCACTGTAATCAGCTCTCCGAAGACAGCTAACTACCACTCCTCATAGCCACTAAAGGGAGAGTTTGACACTAAAACATTTTTAAGAACTTGTTTTGTATAAACTAGTCGGAGTGAATATATTTGCCAAACCGCAAGTAAGACACACATGTCTCTGTGTATCCGAAGACAGATAACTACCACTCCTCATAGCCACTAAAGGGAGAGTTTGACACTAATACATTTTTAAGAACTTGTTTTATATAAACTAGTCGGAGTGAATATATTTGCCAAACCGCAAGTAAGACACACATGTCTCTGTGTTCCTAGTCATTGTGGAAATAATGATAGCAGAGTTTTTCTCAGCACCAGAAAGATTTCATAACGACAATGATATTTTATGAAGAATACAATTTTCTCAAAGTCAAGTAATACATTAGCACAAAGAGAAAAGCAACTGTTTTCTTTAAGCAGAACATGCATTCATACTAACAATAATTTGGTACAACTCAGGCCTAAGCCTCGACTTTAAGAGAATAACAGGGAATGAGGATTGCCTTTAAGCATGAATGATGCAGTTGGGCTTGTTAGAATATTACTGATAGGGAAGGAACACACCGATGGAGGTAGGTAGCCCTGGTGTGCAGAGGACAGCCACCACTGGACTTCTCAGTGATGCTGGTGCTTTCTCGCTGGTGCTTTCCAGATGGCCTTGGTAACTGGTTTTTCCTCTGGCCTCTGTGGAACATAATCCCTCTGGTAAGTTTTCTGGCCTCACCTTGACAATGATATTTTATGAAGAATACAATTTTCTCAAAGTCAAGTAATACATTAGCACAAAGAGAAAAGCAACTGTTTTCTTTAAGCAAAACATGCATTCATACTAACAATAATTTGGTACAACTCAGGCCTAAGTCTCAGCTTTAAGAGAGTAACAGGGAATGAGGATTGCCTTTAAGCATGAATGAGGCAGTTGGGCTTGTTAGAATATTACTGATAGGGAAGGAACACACCGATGGAGGTAGGTAGCCCTGGTGTGCAGAGGACAGCCACCACTGGACTTCTCAGTGATGCTGGTGCTTTCTCGCTGGTGCTTTCCAGATGGCCTTGGTAACTGGTTTTTCCTCTGGCCTCTGTGGAACATAATCCCTCTGGTAAGTTTTCTGGCCTCACCTAATACATACATTTTCGCATGACCACATATTTTTTATTACTTTCTTTACCATCTGCCATGTCAACACAGGCATTTTCACTTCTTTCAATTTTGAAAGAAGACGTTGCTTTCTCTAGGAGTCTAAGAGCTACCCTAGCAGCACGTTTGCCCCATTCTCAGGTCCTTCCCCAGGTGTTCAATCCATGTCCTGGGAAAAGTGCCTCAAGCCAATGAATTTTTCTTTAGGTTAAATATTTTATTAAAAGCTCTCACTAATGTTTTGTTTAGTTGTTAAGACGTAGGATCCCAATGAATCGCCTTGGAGTGATGTTTGCAGTGATGCTATACACACTCTTCACTGTAATCAGCTATCCGAAGACAGATAACTACCACTCCTCATAGCCACTAAAGGGAGAGTTTGACACTAATACATTTTTAAGAACTTGTTTTATATAAACTAGTCGGAGTGAATATATTTGCCAAACCGCAAGTAAGACACACATGTCTCTGTGTTCCTAGTCATTGTGGAAATAATGATAGCAGAGTTTTTCTCAGCACCAGAAAGATTTCATAAAAAGAGTTGGCACCAATTATTCTTTAGCCTATATTCCTATTGTTTCTTTCACTGCTCCAGCTGATTCTGTTCAAAGTTTAGCTTTTTGTTGTTTTATTGATTTTGCTTCATTTTAAAATAATTTATTATAGGTGAGACATAACCATAGACATAACTCATTATGACATACCACATTTCATATATTGTAAACCATTAGATAGAAGATCAATCTTGCATATGAAATAGAATAATTGAATACCAGATCTGCTGCACTATCCTTCTCCTTACTGTGAATCATAAGACTCACTGTACCATATTAATTTTTCTAAACTGTTAGCAAACACGGTCTCTATATTTATATGTTTTGGGTTATATAGTGTAAATACACTCACACATACATTCAAGTATGTAAATACATGATATCTCTGTACATATCTGTATATGAGTGCAAAGGGTTAACTACAATAAAATTTACTAAATATTAATTATGTTTGTTGCAAAGGGAAAAATTGGGTGTTTTTCTTTAATATAACTTTTTAAACTGCATATTTGTCATTTCAGTTCATCCTCAGGTAACCATATAATCTATTATCCAAACTACATTTTACTGAAAGTGAAAGAAGATACCATTAATTTATATGCTGGGACAAATGACATGAAGGTAGACCACCCTGGGTAAGGGAGGATGTGTCTTCACCCTGTTTCTTCCTCACAGTGAGGGATTCTCTCTCATGTCAAGAGAGAGACATGTCAAGGAAGTTGGTCAGCCCTGGGTTACAAAATTGGCAGTCAGGTTTCAAATCCAGTTCCTGTAGTGTCAATTACTTCTTCTTGCACGTCTCATTGTCCTGCTCTAGCCCCTATGGCCAGATGTGCTCTTTACTCACTCTTTCAATGTAAGACTTTCTGTGAACTTCTCTTGTGACCCTTATGTTACTGGACTTTGTGTTACCAAAGTCTGTGTACTTCTTTTATCTCCATTCCTAAATTGTTTGTAAACCACTTATTTCAAATACACCACTTAACCTGTTACTGTGTCTTAGGCATCTATTACTGTGTAACAAATTACAACCAAACTTGATAACTTTATGCAACAAATATTTATCCTTCCCTTTCCAAGAAAAGTAGCATATATTCACAGCTGAGTGGTCTCCTACGCTTGTTTTCTGGGGGTCCAATGACATCCTTTTATTTTGTACCATCCTTATCCCTTGCAGTGTAAGCTTGTAGTGTTTCTGCTGATATAATTGTCCCCCAAAGTTTTGTGGCCCTATGTGAATTTCATTGGGGTTTATTCTGTCAGCCAAAAGCCATACCACAAATCTGAAGGGCATTATCAGTTTTTATTTAATCTAACAAACTTTTACCAATAGCCTGTCTTTCAGTGACTATAAACATTTCTGTCTTATCTATAAGTTTCTGAATTAGTTTTATCTTCTTGTTTCCCTCATTAATGAATTAATGTTCACTCAACTTGTATAAGAATCAAGTTTTTAACTGTTTAGAAAATTATACTTTGAGAATAGATTAAGTCTGAGAAAATACAAGGTTTCTATTATTAACATAATTTTTGGTGACATTGATAATGAGGTGTCATTTTTTAAAAATTTTTGAAATTATATTTTAATAAAGTTTATAAAGGATTCATTGGAATGAATGTGAGTAGAACACAACATAAAACCTCTATGACATATAATCTGACTTAATTAAGCAGATAAGGGGCTGGCTAAGCAGGTTTTTTTCTTCACAAAATCTTATGAAATTCCTCAGTTGAAAGAGTTGATAGAGCTTGCTATTAGAACAGTAGAGCTGGCTGGAACCTTCTGCTGGAACCTTTAAATATTTAAATATTCCATTTATTGAAGTGTACAGTAAAGGATTCTGATCTCCATGTGAGGCATTAAAAATTAATAAAAATATAGTTTTTGCCTTTTTGTAATTTAAAGTTCACATTAAGAAGATACCTTATCATCTTCCTATTTAATAAAAAGGCCATTAATTGAGGTACAAGTAGCTGAGATAGCTAACTTACTTATCTGGAGTGAGACCATCCTAAGAAGAGAGAAATCAAACTTCATCACTTCCAGACTGAAGTCCCTCTCTTATTTCAGGTATGCAGAGCATAGAAAACTAGAATAAATTTTGGTTTTATATGTTTTTTAAGCAATACCCAGGGGGGAAAAAAAACTATAGGCTCATTTTTATGGCATTTTGTGTGCCTTAGAACAATTGCTGCATAACTTCAGACTCTCTATCTCAATGACAATGATATTGAAAGAAGTCATAATGGATATCATGGAATCCATTTTGAGAAATGATAATCTGATGAAAGAGAAACCCGAAAAAAGAAAGTTTTCTGCAGAACCAGCTTCCTACCTTAATTCTAGAATATAGAGATAAAGGTGCCATCACCTATGGTGTATATAACTTATGTCTATTTTATCTTCTGTCTGTTTCTTGGAAAAGTAGCCAAAAAAGCATATCTAAGGAATTCAGAAAGATTTAAACATACTAACTGTTGTGATATCCTTAATGCTTGATTGCCCTTCAGTCATGTTTTAACTCCAGAGTGTGGACATCCTTTAAGCCAGTGTAATAAATCCTGAAATGATTTTTTTTCTTGGTGAGACAAAAGGGACATTACTTGAAATGCTAGGATGGCATTGGAATGGTGGGGAAGGCTGATGCAATTATCTAGAAGGTCTACTTATTCCTTCTTCATTCCTCTGTATCTGACAAAAATTATTATTCAGCACAGTTAGCTCTAGCATTGCATCAAGAGTGAGATTAGAAACTACTGATTAATAAGGAGAGTTATAGCTGGAATAAGAAATGCAGATAAGCAAAATGTCTTAAAGGCTTTATTTTATTTTCTCTATTTTTTTTACTCTACTCAGCTTCTTGCTATCTGTGTTTAAGTTATATAATAATTAATATTAGGAGGTTTACTATTTATATCTCTCTTCACTACTATCCCAAATATATAATTTTGTATTCAGTTCCTGTTTCATCATTGAAGCAAGAGAATTCTAATATGTAGGCATATAAATCATGCTGTTGCATGATGAATGTGCCACAGAATATTAGGTCCCATGTCCCAAAAGGGAATTGAATGGCCTTTGAAGGGTACAGTGTTCTTACAGTCTATAGCAAATGGTCAGAGGTAGAAGTCCTTATCTAGTTGTTCTCACCTTTCAAAATAAGTAATATTATTTGGGCTTCCCCTGAAACACATAAGTTCTAATTACTTGATTTTATTATTCTTTTAAATACGCCACTCAAATAGAAAATACTAGACACTGGAATCCGTGCAAGCAGAATGCCACACAAATTTTGCTGCTACAAGGATGCACCCCTGTTTACTCATGGCTCTTGGACCTTTCCTGTCTTCCAGGCCATATGTTGTGAGATACAGAATAATTTATTAGTTAGCAGAACAGCGCCATAATACCAATATGACTGATTTGGATTGAAAAATCAAAGGATTTTGTATTGTCCTTAGTCCAATCTGTTAAAAGAGACAGATGGTGGAGCAGGTGTAGGGGTTCATACAATAGACACGGGCAGACTTCCTCTACGTACTAATTACAGCTCAAAAGACCAACAAGCAAAGAATTGAGAGGTTTAGGGTTTAATATACCTGAGGAACATTTTAGAAATTATGGTATTTAATGCTGGTAAGCAAGAAACTGTAATCAGTGTGCACTTACTGCACTACTACACTATTACTTACTTACGTATTAATTACTGCACTACTACACTTAAGCAAAGTAATAACTGTTGTGAGCCATTTGATTCTCCACACATATCATATTTCCACTAGTATACCTTTTAATCCTATTTGATAAGATTTTTCTAAATTCTTTGAAGTTTATTCTTCTCTCATAAAGAAGATCTGGATTGGAGTCATGGATCCTTAACATCAAGGGGGCTGACTCTCCTCCCACAGAGGGAGGGACAAATTTAAAATGTTAAGATGTGTTATAACTATAATATTATTAATAAGAAATATTCATTACTATACATGGAAGGGTGATAATAAATAGTGTATGTGACAACTTTAGAGTACATCTGTGAAATCCATACTTATAAAATGTTTTCCATTGCATCAAACTTTGATCATTAAACATTCTTATCAAATAAAGCTCTTTCATATTTGAGCTGTTTTTTAAAAATAAATATTGATAACCCAAGATTTAAGAAAATAATTCTCTTGTGATAATAGCATACAAAAATGTCACCAAAACTACCATAAATTTAATTTTTATATTAATAATTACAGTTTGCAACTCAGGTACAAACAAGAACCGTGGTGCCTATTTCTGAATCTTAATGCCAGACACCCAGCAGGGTGCCAAGGTTATTCTCTAGCACGTACGGAAGATGAGATGTGAAATAAGAAAGCCACTGAATTTAAAATAAGTGAACCTCAGAGATCACTGGGTTCAACCCCTTTCATTTGCACAGAAAGTTTAACTTGGCAAAGACAGAGAGCATTTAAATATCCAGGCATTTCTAACAGAGTCAGAGTTGGAAACAAAGGTAAAACCCCTAACAATCTTGAAAGGATGAAAATGTGTTGCAAGTCATTTTGATCTGACAGTGAATGGGCTGATTCATATTTCCCATTGAGTAATCCGGATGGCATTACGTTACATAATAATCTAAATGACAGGGATCCTGAATCACCTTGTTTGCATAGCAACAAACCCGGACTTAAAAAGAAATTTGCAAACATGAGCTAGTGTTGACATTGCTAAATCTAGTACATAGTAAGTCAGGAATGAGGAGCAAACTGATCTTTGTTCTTGCCATGTTAAACCTGAAATACCCAAGCCAGTCATCAAGGATCTTATTTGCATTAAGGCCTGTAAATCTTGTAATAGGGGGGTGGTGGTAGTGGGGAGAAACTGAGGCAGAGATTTCGGAGTTCAGGATTATGTGACAAAGGGAGATAAAAACATCTTTAGTTCTTCAGAAAGATGCTCTAAGGCTTTAGGATATTTTCTCACAGGGGGAAGTGGAAAGACACTTGAAGGATCTCGAAGAAAGGAATTAACATTTATTTAGAACCTACTGCATGTCAGGCACTGTGCTAATTTGTTTACATTAAGTAACATCCTCCTCACAACAATCCTATGAGGTGGCTATTTTTATTCAAATGTGAGAATTTAAGTTCCTTTGAGAAGGGCACACATAGATTATACACATATATGTTTATTAGTGGGTAGGAAAGATTTCTTCTCTAATCTTAATAGACACCAAAGTAGCTGTTCCTATAGAATAATGACAAAATGCACAATTTCTGGAGCCAGACTGTCTGGGTCCAGTGTTGGCTCGCCAGTGTATGGCAGTGAGGAAGTTACTCCCTCTAAGCAGAGTGTCCTCGTCTGAGATGGGACTGATACAGTGGTTGTGAAAGTGAACCCAGGTCATGTGTGTTCAAATCTTAACGCTGTGCCAGGCGCTCAGTAAGACACTCCACTATTGCTAGTACTATCAATCTCTCCAGCAGAGGGAGCAATACATCCATCAAAACAGGGTTTTTAAGCGCCCCAAATGCCCAAACTCCTCAGAGGGACAAAAGGAAATGTTCCAATGCAGGAAAGGACTGTTTCTTCTTAGAAAAAAAATTAATATGGCTCTCAGCAAAGAGTCTGGGTGTTGGGCCAGCATCAGTAGACCCAGAAAACCAGAACAAGATCTGGAGACGGCAGAAACCAGGAAGAATACCGGTACTTGGGAAGCCCTGCGACCCCGCAGGGGACCACGGCAGCCGCAGCAGGAGCCCGCTGGCGAGGGCCGCCTGAGGAATCTCCTCCGCTTGTCACAGACCTCCCTGTAGGGCGCAAACTGAAGGCCTGCGGGAGGTGGCGGATAATAATGATAATAGCATGAACTTGGTCATCCTTAGAACAGTTTTATGAGTTATATAAGGAAGCAAAGTGGTTAAGGAACTTTTCCAAGCTCTCAAAGTTAAAACTGTTGGAGCCGAAACTCTCATCCATTATGGATTTCTGTAGAAACGTCTCAAATAATCCAAGTGTGTCTAAGACGGGTTTGTGGGGGCTGGTTTTTTCCTTTAGTTATGGCTCATTTGGTCCAGAAATACCATCTGAGATCAGTGATGCTTTGCCTGTGTCCCCATAAAAGAGCCCCTTGGGGTCACGGCTATGGGAGAGAGAGGGTTATGGAGAAGAGGGATCTGGTTTTGACAATGTTCTGACTCAAGTGTCTTCAGACTCCCTCTAGAACAATGATACAGGAAGGTAGGTATTCTCTAACCACACCAGACACTTTGTCCATCCTCACCCCACGAAAGTGTTTTTGTTTGTTGTTTTTAAATAGTTATGTTTTGGAGTCATGTTTGGAAAGTTCTTCAGTGTAAACAAGAAAAGGACTTGGTGTTCGTATCATTTAAGATCAATGAAAGCAGAAGCACCAGGAGATGTGTATACACATAGGGGTCTTTTTTAACAGAAATTCGACTGTGCAGAACTGTGGAAGCTGGCTCAGCAGTTTCTGTAAGCAGTTGGCTTCACTAAGTCTGATGCTGGAGCATGAAGTGCATAGGACACACAGTCAGGACGGGAAGACAGATATTGAGTAAGGGAGAGCAAGAAAACAATGGAACCCACAAACACAAGCTAGAGCTCATGAAGACAAACAGAAACCCAGGACTTGCCTCTGAACTTGATAGAATGGGTGTCCTGGGACACACACCTGGCCTAGCAGCCAGAGAAACTAAATATGTTTCCAGAGAAAAGTGAAACAGTTGCCAGGCCAGCTGCTGCTTCACAACAGTGAAGTGAAACAGCAAATAAGCAACAATGCGTGAGTACAAAATGGAGGTTGCGATATGTCTGCCCTCCAAATAATCCCAGAAGAATCCCTCATGCGGCCCGCCCTAAGGAAATATACAGGGAAAGGAATTCTGGGAACTGCAGTTCAGACTAGCTAAATTGACACAGTGCAAAGTCACCATGATCAACCTCTCTTCAATTTGGCATGTATATACTTCTCTCTCCCCACCCAGCCCCTGCTTGTCATGCAGGGAATTACCCCAAAAGAAGTGAGTCACTGTTCTTAGTTCCCAACTCTGGAGCAGTGGTTCAGAGTTTCATACAGGGAAGAGGAAGGACATAAGAACAGGGTGCTCTGAAGGTCTCTCCAATGGAACTGACTTTATCTACAACAGAGTGTGGGAAGGCTCGAGATTAACTGGGCTCTCAAAAGCAATGGAGATTTTTGGTGGTCAACTCTTAATAGGAGGGACAGTTCCATCAGAATCAGAAGCTAAGCTATAGGACAGCTAGCTTACCATTAAAAAACCATGGAAAATAATAACAAGATGACCTGTAAGTCCAAAGATGGTAGTTATGGCAGAAACATTGAGGAAATCTAAGGCAAATCCATATAAAGAGTGTCTTCCAAAGAACAAACACTGCCACTTCCATAATGAAAGCAGTATATGCAATCAACCTGCCACCCTGTAGCTTGCCAGTCCTCTTGGGAAATGGTGACATATAGAGCTCAGTATTGATCTCATTCGCTGACGGATAGAGCACTCAGACTGGCCTCAGTGAGTCGAAATACATATGTAATACATCCTGCCACTATGGCCACTTTGTCCATGAGCCGATTAGATATGGGGTCTGAGGATGACTGACAACCACCAAATGAATCATTCTATCCCTTGATAGTTATAATCTTTCTGTCTTGAGGTCACTCTTTGGTGAGCATTCACATAGGACAAAAATATCTCCACAGTCTATGCCCATTTGACCATCTGGCCAAAAAGTTAGCCTTTATCTATGAATTGCTGTAGACCCATAGTTTCAAACTATATGAACAACCAGGAATATGTACACCTTGGATTTCTGCTCATTGGAAGGATTTCACTTTATCACTCCCGTCAGGGCCTTCTCAGAGCAGGGCTACAGTACTACAGTCATCCATTTGGGGGTGGTTCCTGCATTTTCTTTCCTCGGGCAACTCAAGCATAGGGGTCTCTCCATGAATCCTTAGGTATAGGCTGAGAAGAGAAAACAATGTTCAGGAGTAGGAGCCCAGAGAATCTAGGCAACTTTGCCATGTAACTTAGTTGTGCATTTAGGACCTGGTTCCACCTGGTTGTGGAGTTCTGGTGTGCATGCCTGACTTTGTGGCATGGTGTGCACACCCAGATCAGAAAGGGCATCTCAGGTCACATGGTAACTTGGCAGGCCATGGTCAGATGTCCAGTTTCTGCTAAGATCCAGTAGCAAGCCATAAGCTGTTCTTGGAAAAAAGCTACATAACTTTTTCTCAGAGGTCGGCCTGGCTTTTCTCCAAAATCCAAAGTGCTATGTTGTGTGTCACCTTTAGGGCCTGCCGAAGGCTCCAAATAGCCTCCCTATCTGTCACTGACATTGTGAGCGTCATTGGATTTGCTGTGTCATATGGTCCAAGTGGCAGAGCAGCTTGCACAGTAGCTGGACCTGTTGCAAAGTATCCTCTTGTTCTGGACCTCATTCGAAGCTATTGACCGTAATTAAATGGGTCAAAGTACCACACACAAGAGTAATGTATTGCTTTTAAATTCCAAAGATACCTACTAGGGTACTTTTTCTAAGTGGTTGGATGGGTCATATATAGCAACTTGTCCTTCACCTTGAAAGGGATATCTCAACATGGCCCTAACCATTGGATAACTGAAAATTTCACCAAGCTAACAGACTACTTAATTTTTGTGTGATTTATTTCTCATCATCTGGCATGTGTCTACAGTAGTTGTTACTTCCTGTACACCGAGCCCAATCAGAATTATATAATGAATGTAATGATGTGTTGCTTTGCTCCAGGAATGAAATTACATCTGAAACAGCAGCTGCAATTTGAGTGTTCATTTGATTCTGTTTATGATAATTCACTGCCATTTTCCAAGATCCATTTGTCTTCTGCATAGGCCAAATAAGCCAGTCAAATGGAAGTATGGTAAGAATCATAACCTCTATATCTTTAAGTTCTTGTTGGTGCCAACAATGTCTGTAATCCTTCCAGGAACGTAGTATTTCTCTTGCTTCACACCCAGTTCACAAAGAGTAAATTCTAGTGACTTCCTCAGTTCACAGGTCAGGGAACCAGTTCCTGAGTATGTCCTTTCCAAGTATGCACTTCAGTACTGGGTAAATGACCACAGAATAAGTTTGGGAACACACTGGGCCCACTGTGTGAGAACCTAAGCCAAAATCTTTATTACCTGACCTCCAAAAGTTCCTTCTTTGACTTGTGGACCACAGTGGCATTTTGGATTTTCAGGAATTAATGTGATTTCAGAGCCAGTGTAAAGTAATCCCCCCAAATGTACAAAACCCTGGTCAATGGGTGCAGGTCTCATAGAGAAAGGCTAGATGGTGATTAAAATTATACAATTTTGGCAGTGTAGCAAGATCTTTCCTTGAGAGCACCCAGCCTCCCTGTCATCCAAAGTGTTCTGGGTGAAGCATGGAAAATGTAAAATGGCTCAAGCATGGAAAATGATTAAGAGGCTGTGGCTCTGTCTTCGTGACTCAAGTTCACTAGACTTAGAGCTTTTCTGTTTATACAGTTCAAGTAAGACTTCAGCACCATCTAAAGTTAATTCCCATTATTCACAGTAGTTAAGTTCTGTAAAGTCACCATGTGTTGAATTAAAGACTGAACATTGCTCCTAGGAAAAACACTTCTGCAAGCATCTGGTCACAATATTTTTGTCAACTGACCAATACATAAATATGTTTAATGTGTGTTTTGTTAGAAGACACCTTATCTAATACATATTGTTTATTATTTAACATTGAACTGATGGCCAAGAGCATTATGAACCATGCCTGAACAAAGCTTATCTAACATATGTACTTTCTCTGTAAGGCACATCACAGCCTTCTTACACTTAAGGACACTAGTCAGCACTTCAGCACTATAATTGGGGGCCATTTTAAACAGTGAAAACAATCAATGCAAAGCACAAAAATGCAGAAAACTTGCCACTAAATCGATTGTGAAAAAAATGCTTGTTTACAGTATGAGAGCTGAAACAGGAAGGCAGAGCATTGCCTTGTTTGACATCAGCTGGGAATGTGGGCATCAGGTGATGAACTTTTTGCCACTCTGCACATGTGTATGTCCATAAATGACCTCAAAAGCACTACCAGTATTCATTTGGGGGGTCACAAATAAATTTTAGAAAGTAAGCAAATTTGCAAATATAAAATCAGTGAATAGTGAGAATTGACCTTATTTTAATTCAAGCAACACCAGGATCAATTAGCCAATGTCAAAAAGCTGTGAGAGTCATGCTATTCTGACTATAAGCATGTTCACTTTATCTTTGGCCACTAAGTGCCTCCACTTGTCCCTTGTCACCATGGGGCCTCATCACCCTCATCACTTTTAGGAATCCCAGTTGAATGGCAGCAGTTCCCACTATAATTTCCAGCCTGCAGGTAAGAACCATCACAGAGCTTTTAAAGAATATATTTATCAAAGCCGGGTGGAAGAGAGTGTCCTCTGGACCATCCCAAGGTGCTGAGCAGGTCTTACATGAGATACATTCATTCTAGTATTCCAATCTTCATTAGCTTTTGGATTCCTTTCTCTTCAATGTTCAAAGGAGATTCTGGCATTTCAATGTTATTTACCGTGGGCTGCCTTCAGACCTATGTTTTCGTCAACCAGCCAGGCCAAGTCTTAGAGCAATTCCTAGCCCATCAAGCTAAGACATTGAATTTGGAATTTTTACTTAGTGGGCTCATATCTATAAATTCATTCCAATCCAGTTTTATATTCTTTCCACCTTGATCCTAAGCTCTGAAGTTTTTTGTTTTTTGTTTTTTTTTTCCTCACACATATTCCCAAGATTTCTGTCACTATAAATTGGAAAAATCATGTTATTATTTTGGTCTGTATTATAGCTCCTTGCAGGTGGCACCTCCACCACACCCATTTGGTGCCTGCTGAAACTGGAGTTTGGTTATCAGTCTAGAAGCAAAGAGAGGTTGTGGAGGTATGTTCTGAGAAGCATTAGCACTGCCTTAAAACCAACACAGAGGAAGCCTTTGCAGTTTCTTCAGACAAGGAGAAACCAATCACCTGAGGCAAGGACAGAAGGGCTGCTTCAACTGCCAAAGAAGGCCTCATGCAACTTAGGGGCTCAGAGCCCCCAGCATCAGCAGAATCTGCCCTATATTCCTATTCCAACTTTCATTCCTTCCCAATCAATGCCTAAAAGAGCTTTGTATTGTAATTCAGTCACCCTCAAGATTAAATTTCGGGTTTGATTTTCAGAAATCTCAGCTGTGTAACTACAAGACATGAGGGAAGCCACAGAAGCTTTCAGGCCCCTTGTGAAGACTTTGAGCTGAGAATTTAAAGCCCTGCACATGTCTGTATCTTCTCCAAGTTCTCTAGCATAGTAAAAAGCAACCAACCAATGTCATTATACTGGTATTTTCAGTAAAAGCTTTCGTGACAGCGGTTACCCAGAGCCTTGTCTTCTACAAGTACTTGATTACAGATATCTAAAGGTGATGATTTATGTAACTGAAACAGGACCATTAATGAACTTTAGATCTAATCAGATCAAAGAACTAATTCCATAAAACCCAGAACTAATTTAGATTAATCATTCATAACATTCTGTTTGTCTAGAACCATTTCTGGTACCTAATTAGTATTAGGCTTTTATTAGAGAAGCAGAACCAGCAGGATAGATTAGATATAGATATAGATATATATAGATATAGATATAGATATAGATATAGATATAGAAATAGATAGAGATAGAGATAAATAACAAGCGATTTGTTACAGGGATTTGATGTTAGGAAATTTAGGGAGCCAATTAAGTAGCTGTCTTTGCACTGGATTCTGGGACTTTAAGTTCACAGTGTGAACAGCTGGAAAGGAAAGATGAACATAATGTGGTAGAGAGAAAGAACAAGCTGGAACTCAAAAGAATGTGCTGGAGACCACAAGTACAAACTGAAACACTTGTCAGTTCTTTTTGCTTGTGTGACCATGGTGAAAAGGCTGTCCTGCAGAGGTCGGGGCCCTTCTTCCTGAAGCTAAGCACACACACTTTGCCCAGGAGTCATAGAAGCTAAGAAGGATCTGGCAGAAGGTGGAGCCGCCCCAGAACTGCCTCCCACTGATGGGATGAGACAGCAGGTGAGTGATGTGTGTGAGCTACACGATGGCTGCTGCTTTGCTTCTAGGCTCCAAATCTTCCACAAGAATCTCTCTTCATCTCATCATCAGCAGAAACAGACAGGAAAAGAAATTTTTTTTTTTTTTTTTGTCTTTTTCCGTGTCTGGCAACGGATCGCAACCCTCAGTGTTGCCCCCGTACCGTACCGGGGACCGGCAACGGGATTGCAACCCTCGGTGTTGCCCCCGCGCCTCGCTCAGCCAGTGAGCGGGAACCGGTCTGTATGTGGGATCCGAACCCTCGGGTGGGAGCGCCGCCGTGCTTCCCAAGCGGCGCACTATCCAGTGCGCCACCGGGCCGGCCCAGGAAAGGAAATTTTGGGAAATTAGTTCACCCTTGCCAAATTGGCATATTGCAAAGTCACCACAGTACCATTAAAATTTCACTCTGAAGGATGTGACATTCAGAGCAAAACAATTTTGCTGATGCTGATTCCAGAGAAGACAACAAAAAATGAGACAAGCTGGCTTCATTACAAAGGGAATGGCAGGCACTTCAGGAAGGGAGACAGTAAAAAGGAACAAGGATGGAGTCAGAAGAAATTACAGCACTGATTCAAAGTAGTCTCTACACCAACCAAATATGATCTGAGGAAAGAGTAAAGAAATGCTGGTACTCTGGACTCCAAATATATTTCTAATCACCTTGAGTAAGACTGAGTCCTTTCCGTGAGTAGCAGAAACTGTGTGTCTTTACCAACCTTGATAAGTTCTAATAGCAGATTTATAATTAGGGCACAAAACACTCTCCTCTTATGTAACATACTTCTGCTTGAGTGCCCTCTGAGGAATTTCTTCACCCAGAGAACTAGCTTGTTGCAAAACCTTCAACACTATCTGTGCAATCTTATGTCCAAACTAGTAATCTTAGTAGGAGAAAGATTCACGCAGTAAATCTTTGAGTTAAAGCAATGGGTCCACAGAGTTATTAGCTCTAGGCTAAAACTGCCCTGATCATTATAAAACTTGGAATACAAAGAGAGTTGCCAGTAGAGGTATGGAGTTCCCAAAACAGCAATTCTGAGCATAATGTTTTTACCCATTTTCAGTATCTCCTTACCAACTTGCTAGTGAGAGACAGCCTGTGTGATCAGCATGGAAAGTGAAAACATTAAGGAGCAAACTGTATTATCTACAAAGTTGCAGAAGCAAAAGTAATTTAGGCACGCTACTTAGAAAATGTAAATTCCATGGGTCCAAAAATTTCATAACATAAGTCTGGTTCAAAGACTGGAAATAACTGGCATTCTAAAGCAGAAATAAAACAAATGAAAAAAAATTTTTTTAAATTGACATTCTAAGGGAGAAATACAACAAACAAATGAGACAATATACAGTATATTTTGTCAGATCATTTCAATTAACCCTAACATTTGATAATGGAATTACATTTTTCAATCACGTGTAGTTATGTAGCCTCATGCCTAGAGGTAGAAAGAACAGCAACAATTTGGTGGGATATTTTTAGGTCCACTTAAGGGATGAGTTATGGGTCTCATTATGGATCTTTCATTATGAGTTTAACATGCTGATAAGAAAAAAAAAAAGGCACTACCAAACTTATAGCCAACCATTCCAACTATTTAGCCAAATCACCTTGATCAATGGCTACACAATAGACTTTATTACTCAGCAAAGTGATCTGCAAAGCACAGACACTTTTTTGGAGAGGGGGGTCAATATCCTTCCTCAAACTCATTAAAGTGATTTAAAAGAGTGTTTCAAGTCCAGGTTGTCTTTCCCTTTCATCATACTGGAAACACCTTGTTAAACAGCTAGTAACGGTAAAAGAGCATTTAACAATCTGCTTCGTGTACACCTCTTTCCAGCCAAATTGCACCTATAAAGCTAAAACAGAACCTCGTTGGATTCTCAACAAACATGAACTGAATATTTTATAGTTTGAGCAGTAGTTACTGTCTGTTGCTGTTTCTTAATTAGCATATATATAGATGCCTTTCTTTCATCGTAAGTTGTTATTGTTGCAGTAATTCAATAAAAGTATCCTAAACATTTACATTGTAGAACATTTTCATGATTTATACCAACGGAATGGCACACAGTGTTGTACATCTGCTTTCAAAATCATCACTGTATTCCATATTCTCATATCACTTTTAAGAACAAGAAATATTGTAGTTTTCAGAGGATGCTTTTTTTTTCTAATCATTTCTGCCTGTCTATGAATTTGATTCTTTCACGTACTCCATAATGATGCTCAAATCAATTCTGCTGAATGGTGGCAATTATTTCCCGAAATCTCTCATAACAGAGTAATGAATTGTCCTCTTAATCCACTCCATTGGATTTTTGTTATTTTAAAAAATCAGCAACAATTTCCCCTGTTTGATTACTAACTAAACTTATACTCAGCCTCTTCAAAATGGCTCATGAATAGTCAAAAGCACAAATCTTCCACAGGAAACTAAGTACATGTTTAAAGGAAAATTGTTATAATTTCTTTATAGTGTGGTATTCTCCTAAACCATTTCCAACCTCAAGGGTAAGGGAACAGAGTTCAATTGAACAAAATCATCATCTAAAATATGCCCTTAGGTCTTCCCTAAGCATCCCTTTGCATTATTTTACCTATTCGTGACACAATAGTCATAGTGGTCTGCTTTGGTTTCAAAATTCCAGGCTCTGAGACCATTTGCATAGCTCTGTTATACCCGTGTGTCTGCCTTTACATTTATCCTGCCCACTTCTCTACTCTGCCTTCTTTATATAGAGAAGAAGCAAGTAACAACTTTATAGAAGTAATAAAGAAATTTTTTGAAGTCATAGTTGGTGTTTACAACATCAAAATTATGAATTTCAAATAAGGAGTTTGGGGGAGACATTCTGTTAAGCCTTAAAGTGTGTTTTGAGTGATCAGCAAATGTACCTAAAGTAGAAGATAGTGGTTGAGCTCTGGCCTGGGCCACTGGCTGACAGCTAGTGGAGTGGGGAATGTTCTAGTACAATATTCTAAGCACTCACATTTATTGTGTTCCAATCAATTCTTAGGGAATCTTGCAGAGATGTCCACAAAAGAAAGGAAAAGGCTAATAAGAATTGTTTTAATATTAAGAAACTCAGAAAGCCAGATTTGCCTTAAGTCTAGAGGGGATAGGGACATCCTTTCCCTTCACTAGAGATTTCAGAGAGGAAGAATGACAGGGCCACACAGGGAAAGGGAGAATGACATCAGGATTGGAACACCAGAGAGCAGCAATGTGGTTCAGAGCAGCGTGACTGTCAAAGTAACATGAACAGCAAATAAGAACACCGGTGATCAGAGAGAAAAAGCAGGACCTCACTTACAGAAAGGCAACTTTTAAGGGCTACAGGATAAAATGGACAAAACAAGATTCCACAGAAGGAATAATAATAGTAACAATAATAATAATAATTGCTGACTCTTAGAAAATTCTTTAATTTTGTCAGAAACTGTTCTAAATATCTTACATCTATTAATTTATATTCAAGCCATTCTTATGAGGTAAGGACAATTATTATCCTTTTTTTTTTTTTTTACAGATAAGGAAATAGAGGGATAGTGGGCTTAAGTTACCTACCTACAGTTATTTAGCAAAAAAAAGTGGCATTCTGAGCTTTGAAAGGGGACATCTAGATGCAGTCTGTGCTCTCAATCACTACAGAATCCTGGCAGGGGAAGTAGGGGGTAGGCTGTGTTTCTATGTCAAGGACCTCCATCATAAGATTTCAAACCCTCTTTTTTAAAACATTATTTCTTATTTGATTTGATACATTGTCATTGTACATACTTATGGGATGCAATTTGATGTTTTGATATACATCCAAATGTTTTATAATAATCGGGTCAGGGTAAAGTATCAGTCACATCATGCATTTAGCATTTCTTTGTGGCAAAAACATTCAAAAGCCTCTCCTCTAGCTATTATGCAATATAAAATCTTAATTATAGTCACCTTCTATGCAGTAGAACATCAGAACTTATTCCTCCTAATTATAATTTTGTACTCATTGGCCAACCTCTCTCTTAAACCCTCTTTTTGATGTCATTGCTATTGTTCCTTAGATGTACCTACACATCCTCCTTGATTTAACGATGAGATTATTTCCCAATAAATCCATCATAAACTGAAAATATCATAAGTCAAAAATGCACTTGATGCCCTGATAAACCCATAGTAAAGTCAAAACATTATAAGTTGAACCTTTATAAATCCAGATGCCCCTCGACTTATAGTGGGGTTATATCCTGATAAACCTATTGTAAAGTTAAAAGTCATAATTTGAAGACCATCAATACTTGTTTGCATTTTCCCAGTCTGCTATAAAAACTGAGAAAACATTATGGATAACAGAAAATACAACTTAATCATGGTGGTCAACAATAGTACTGGATATTCTTTCGTTTCGTCTTTCACTCACTCACCCATGTATTCAACCATTGAACAAGATATTCTGTCCTTTACTCAACCCTGGTTGTGCCCTACGTTGTAACTATTTAATCCATATGCACTTTGGGCAGGCCCAAATGCCCACCTCCTTTGCCAGAGGGAGCCTTGTTTTCATCAGCCCATAAGAAATAGTACATACCTTGGATATTTGCTTCCCAATCCCTAACTCAGTAATACAGAAAGAATCAGAGTCCAAATTCCTCTGCTATTGCAAGATAGTAGTAGTTTTTTTGTGTTTGCAGTGAAAATATTTCAATACAAAATTTAAAAACCACAGTTTTGTTGGAACTTATATGTTGATAATTAGTATTTAATAAAATGGTTTCTTTATACCATTGCTGGAGGACCAAGTTGAGTCTTACAAACACACATAATCAGAAAGGTTTTGACTTCTCATATATTTCCAATAAAGTCCAAGTGAATAAACACCAGTGTGAAGAAGGAAATACACAATTCTCTAAGTGAACTGATAATTCTGCAAATGTTAAATGCCATTTAGACTTGGTTACATATAAAACAAGTTCACAAAGAGATAAGAAATACCCTTTTCATCTGTTCATACACATTCCCACAGTTGGATCCCCTAAAATTTACTATCAGTGACCTAAATAAATATAGTTATAAGTATTCTAAAATTTTATGCTTGTACCAGCAGGTAACCTGGTCACTCTGAAATGGAAATAAATCTACAATCTACTTCCTCATTTTTTTTTACACCATATGATTTTGAAGATGCAGAGTAAATTAAAGGCCACTCAGTACTCATACCTAAACACTGCATGGTTAATCCTGAATATCTACTTCTGAGAGATTCAACCAATTATGCTATGTGCTCCAAGATTGTTAAAATGTACTGGAGTCTTGAATCAACCGAAGTGTTTGAAAATTCAGGCAGTATAACCCTTCATGCAAGTGTTCCATTGCTTTTTCCCCAATGTGCTAGCTCTCCTGGGAGCTGACACAAAGGGTTCCACACTCAGAAAAGGAGCACCATTGCCAAATTCAAAATTGCTGCTGAGATTACAACAATTCCCAAACCATCCCACAGCAGAAACAGCTAGTTTCATATGTTAAGATAGCAAGATGAGATTGAAGAGACAGAAAATTTTACACCACAGAATCTTTTGCAGCCGCTGTTGGGTAACACTGATAAGCTTTGAAATTAAGGCAATTTAGCTATAGTAGCATCTGGGGAGACAAGTAAAGGCTTGTAAGTAGGACAATGAATATGGGATGGTTGATAATTTTAGAAAGTTTTGTAAACAGATTTAGTTAGTAAGTCGTTCTTTATTACAGCATGTATGACTTATTGCCTTGTGGTTTCGTTATTTCTGCAATGTAAAATGCGCGGAGGAAGCCACTTCGTACTGTTTTATTTATCTTTGTATCTCGACAGATCCCAATGTTGCTATGCATTTAATACATACTTAACTGAATCCTCCAAATGGATAAAAATGTAACTCATTTTAAACATAACAAGGTTTGAGTTTAAGTAACATTACAAATGAGTGGCCAGATGGCTATTTAAAAAATTTCAAACTCATATATTTCTGTCATTTTAAAGGGGCTAATCAGTCATTGAATGTTATTATGGATGAGTCCTTGAAAGGAATTTTTCCCCATCCTCTGGCCTTCAATTAGACATTCAGCTGTACAATCCCAAACAAATGAGAATCTATTCCTTTTCTACAGAACTCCAGGGAAGTATAAGGCACAGTCATCCTTAATAAACCATGTCACTAATATTACCCTGTATTAAACTTGTATGAATGAATTTATTGACTAATTGACAATATGTCAATGGGAGAATTTAATCTTAAGTGTATTCACAATGAAGCAGACTTTGAAGTTACATCAAAGGCCAGAGTCTTCTGGGTACGTTAACAATTCAGTCAAAATTTTAAAAAGTTAGTAGGAAAAGTCCAAGTCTCACTCTATAGATTGTTGCTATTACAATGCTTGAAAATCATGCAAAGTGTAGGAAAAATTAAAGTCCAGTTAAGGTCCATTAATTATAATGCAATGCCTCAGCCTGGCTTTAAGTCAATACTCAATTAAATACTTCCTGCAGTTCTAGTCCTTAATTCCTCTGCAGCTTAGAAAATAACATTCTAACTGCTTGTGGAAATGTAATCAAAATTGGTGTGTGAAACTTAAGTTTGGTTCTTTTGTGATTATTTTTCCTCAAGAAGGAAATTTAACTTCTTTAGTGACTTATAGTCCATACATTTCGAGTCCACCCAAAACAATTGAAAATTGAATACAATAACAAGTAATAGATTTTTGGTTGCAGAATAATATTTAGTTTGTCTTAAATTAAAGGACAAATAACCCAAAAGTTGCATTTCAACTTTCATGAAAGTATCATCACTTAAAAGTATCTTCATTTCTGAATTCTATCTTTAGTTGGGGATATACAGAACTCTTGCTGCCTATACAGTATTGGATGGGAAATGTTTAGAGAGTAGTATCTTCTAGTTGCTGCTGGCAAAGGAGCATTTAATGGTTAAAAAAATAAACTCTATCTTGCTCTGCAATGAGGAATTACTTTTCAGCTCAACTTTAAGCACAAAGTGACTCATCCTGCCAAAGGTGATTTACAATGGCCCTTCTACTGATGCATTACCCAGAATGCTGATTGTGCAGCAGGGCAAATACAGAAACAATGCAAGGAGGTGTGGGGGGAAGGATGCCCATGTTAGAAAGAGAGCCACAGAACCTAGAAAACTCAGAAGTCATCACTATATCTAAAGAATAAGGATGGGGGGACATAATAGAGAGAAACAAAACGAATATAAATATCACGCAGGTAGGCAACGTCAAGTGTTCACAAATGTGATGACTAAGAATTCAGAAAATAAGTTTTTGAAATGAAGTTATAGCTCAGCCCTACACAGCCTGGGGCAAGATACTGGGGATGAGAAGAGACACTGCAGAGCAGAGACAATACAGATAGAAGAGAAGCGCCCTGGAAGAGGACCCGTTTCCTTTTCTTTCCTTCACATATTCATGTTTTAGTGTGGATGGCTTAGACATAAGTGTTTTACAGAATTTGCAACTATTTTTTTTTCTGGCAGGTTTGAAATTACCCTTTATGATTGACATGTGCAGAACATAACTTCTGTATTTCTTCCCAGTGCATTTAACTTGTTCTCTGAGACTCTTTTTAAAAATGTAAACCAGGCTTCTCCAGGTAACTTGGTCACATTTGGTTGAAAAGATCTCTTTGGAGTTAACATTTAGTTCATAGTGATATAAAACAGATAATTCATTTTACAAACTTACTAGCAATGATGTATACACACTCTGCCTGTGTGCTGCCTCCTGTGCTGCTCTTCCGTGGGAAAGCTTCTGGGAGCAAGAATTTGCTAGAAGAGCATCATGACAGAGGGGTTGGGGAGTGTATTTATCAAGAGCTCTCCTCTGGTTCCAACAGACTGTATCACCCTTCCTGTAGGTCTTTCATGGCCTCCTGGGCTCGTTCTGTATCCACATCTGGTGTAAGCAATTCTATCTTGCTTTTGCACGTATACTAGCATCTTTGCTGATGCCCAGAGCCTTTAGCATGGTTTGATGTCTACACATCGTGTGGGCTCTTGATCTCAACCCCAGGCCTCCTGTGATTTATTAACCTTCTTTGCAATCCTACATTCTCCATTAGGACATGAAGCAATTTCTTGATTTTCTCCACACCAGGTCTTTCAGAACTCTAGGATGTAGTGAAAGACATTATCTCAAGACCTCTTTCTGCCTAAAAATGCAAAACCTTCATATAAAACACTCTGGGCATCCCATTTGGGGAGCACCATGAAGCTTTGTCTCCCAGAAGGGAATAGAGAATGTGTTCCTTCTTCCTGAAATTACAAAAGATATGGGATTAGGTTCCTCACTGAAGCCTGGATGCACTCTTCTCTCTCTTGTTCCAGTGCTTTCACCTAGCTGAGGAAGGGCTTTTATTTAATCCCTGTTCAGCAGGAAATTGCCCCTAAGTCATTCTTCCTACTTCACAGTTGAGAGTAAAAACTTCATGTTCAGTCCTCTGAGCTTTTGTTCCTGACGTTTAATGAGAAGATTTTGGAATTTTGAAAACTGCTTTCAAGTGTTTGCCATTTGCAATTGAAACCCCGATTTTAATAATATAATCTATGAAATGGACGTCAAGAGCCTATTTTAAAGGGTAAAGGGTTAAGTGAGACTATTTTGTTCTCTCTGCATTCTGGCTATAACAATCCTAATGTGGTAATATACTGCTTTGAAGGAGTCAGATTACAGCAGACATCTTGCCAAGTGCTTGTGTATATTTTCTATTTTACATCCACAACATTTAACAAATGAGAACACTGAGGTACAGGGAGATTAAGTAACTCACCCAAAACCACACAGTTAGTGATGAAACCAGGAATTGAAGCCAGGCAGCTTGTACCCAGAGCCCACACTCTTTGCCCTCAATGCTGCACCACCTAATGCAATCTATACTGATGTAATATGTGAGCAGTCACGTACAAGGAAGCAAACACGGAGCTCCCATTTCAAAATATTAGCTATAGGTGTATAAGTACATTTATTAGTGCCTAGTTGAACATGTAGTAAAATATATAGTTCAAATTCCGATTGGAGTTTCAATCATTGTCAACAAATCTTATAGACATCTTTGGAAAATTTTAGATTAAGGATCTTTCTGATACCATTATCTATTATTTCTGGAGGTGGGGAAATTTACTAGACATAGGAGTGCACAAGAAGGCACAAAACTAGGGAGGCACATCCTCTTCCATCATGTTGTCTCAATCTGGTATATTTCTCTCCTGGTGTATCACGTTTCACTGGAACTAATATTCATAAAAGTTAAGTTTTTCTCCTATGCCTAAAATTGTGTTCTCATTTTTCATATGTATTCTCTCTGTAATTATATAAACAACTCATAAGTACACCCAATGAATCATGTCATGAATCCTTGCAACTCAATGGAGAAATAATCCAACACAGTTCAAATATAATCAGGAAATACAATACCTGGTTATGGGTTCATTGTGATAAGTCAAGTCATTAAAAGTTAAATATTAAAATGTTTAACATGGAATCTAGTGAACATGATTAGAGCATATTTTCTTGTCTAAAAGTATAATCATAACTTTTGCTATATATGTGCTAAAAAAGAATTTTTAGAAGATAGAAAGTTGTATTTACTTATCATGTGATTTCTACCTTGATTTGTCATGTTATTATTTATACTTCATTAATTAAATCCCAGGAAAACTTAGTACATTTTAATATATCAAGCTATAAAATACAAAATTTATTTTTCTCTTGTTTTAATATTTTTATTTTGATTTGAAATATATTAAATATGCAATTTTATGCATTTTACACCAGTGTTAAATCAATAAAATAATTCATTCTGTATATGTAATATTAAAAAATGATAATAATTAATTATATATGAGTAAGTGTGGAAAGAAAGATAAAGGGAAATCTAGTTATCATGTATCAGTCATAATCTAGTCAGGAAAACAGAAACTTCAATTAGTATTTCAATAGGAGGACATTTAATACAGGGAATATTACAAAAAGGTCAGAAGGGCTGGAATAGCCAGACAGAAAAAGGTAAAGGTCCTCAGAGATTGGTGTCTGCAGTGAGCCATCACCATCCTAGACTAGAGGAGCAACAGGGAAGCAGTGTTCCTACAGAACACAGTCTCTGCCAGCTGGAGCTGCTGGAGCCCCACTGCAGCTAGTACACTGCTATTAGGAACCACTGCCGAAGCTCCTTGCAGAAATCATGGCCCATTTTCCTGTTGGTAGTGCAGGAACTCTGGGGCCCAAAGTCACCTGATGATGTCACTGACAGCTGGGATAGCTGGGACAGATAGAGGTAGAGCACTCTGCTGCCAGGACTACTGCAGCCCCTACTGCTACTGCTGCTTTGCTAGAACCCACAAAATCTGCACTGCTGCTGGAAACTTTCTGCCTGAGCAGGAATCCAGGTATTTGCCACCACCCTTTGTGACTGCTGTTGACGGCTCTGCCAACAGCACCCCTCTCCAGAAAAAAGGTGTGGGGTTTTGGCTTTTTCTTTCCTCCCACCTTGCAATCACCTGCCAGCACTGCCCTTGTGAGAGTCTAACAGAAGCCAGACAAAGCAGTATTCAGGCATCCAGCCCTCTGTGATACAGAGCTGAGTACAGAACATCAGAAGTAGAGCTGAGAGCAAATATACAACACCCTGTCCCAACCCTTAAGTCACAGCTAAGTTGCAGTCTTCTTTTCCTGACATCAGTCTTTGATAATCTCCAGAGATTCTTTACATTGTTTTCTGTTCTTCTTTCTCTTCTGCTCATTTTGAAACTAGAAAATATGTTTTTGTTCCTTTAGTAATTATCTGTAAAATTTCAACAGATGTTCTTATATAAATATTTTTTCTACAATGCCAATATTTATTTAATATCTATCCCCCCTGCACAAGGAGAAAACACATTTTCTTTTTTTTTTTTCCTTTTTGTCTTTTTTCGTGACCGGCAACGGATCGCAACCCTCAGTGTCGCGCCCGTACCGGACCGGGACCAGCAACGGGATCGCAACCCTCGGTGTTGCACCTGCACCTCACTCAGCCAGTGAGCGGGAACCGGTCTGTATGTGGGATCCGGACCCTCGGCGGGAGCGCCGCCGTGCTCCCAAGCGGCGCACTGTAGCAGTGCACCACCGGGCCGGCCCAGAAAAGACATTTTCACTATTCAATGCACTCTCTCCTCCACCTTCATCATTACTACTGTCTGAAATTTTAGTTCCACTTTTAAAAAAATTTTTTGCTGTAGTAAAATATACATAAAATAAAATTTGCCATTTTTAACCATCTTTAAATGCACAATACAGTGTCATTAGTTACACAATATCATATAATAATCACTACTTTCTATGTATTTCCAAAATTTCATCATCCCAGCAGAAACTCTGTACCCATTAAACAATAGCTCCCCCTTTTTTCCCTACCCTCAGGCCCTAGTAATATCTAACCTACTTTCTTTTCTATGAATTTACCTATCATATCTTTCATGTAAATGGACTAATACGATATTTGTCCTTTTGTGTCTGGCTTATTTCACTTAGCAATATATTTTCAAGGTTTATCCATGTCATAGCATATATCAGAACTTAATTCCTCCTTATGGCCTATTACATTCCATTCCCTGTATATGCCACATTTTGTTTATACATTCATCTGCCAATGGGACATTTGGGTTGTTTGCAAATTTTGGTTATTGTAATACTGCAGTGAATATTGGCATTAATGGAGGTGGAAAGTGGTATCACATTATGGTTTTCATTTGCATTTTCCTAATGACTAATGATGCTGAGCATCCTTTCATGTGCTTATTGGACATTTCTACAACTTCTTTGGAAAAACGTCTATTTCAAGTCCTTTGCCCATTTATAAATTGGATTGTTTGTCTTTTTTTTATTGAGTTGTACTTCTTTATATTTTCTGGAATTTAAACATTTATCAGATATATGATTTGCAAATACTTACTTTCATTCTGTAGGTTGTATTTCCCTTCTTGATAATGCTCTTTGATGTAAAAAAGTTTAAAATTATGAAGTCAATTTATTTTTGTCATTGTTGCTTGTCCTTTTGGCGTCATATTTAACAATCCACTGGCAAATCTGATTTCATGAGAATTTACTCATATGTTTTATGGCTTTAACACTTATATTTAGGTCATGATCCATTTTGAATTAATTTTTGTACATGTTGTGAGGTAGAGGGTCTAACTTCATTCTTTTGCATGTGGAGATCCAGTTGTCCCATGACCATTTATAGAAAAAACTATTCTTTCCCCCAATAAGTTAATTTGATATCATTTTCAAATATTAATTGTCCATAAATGTATGGGTTTATTTCTGAACTCTCAAATCAATTCCATTGGTATGTATGTCTACCCTTATGCCTGAACCACACTGTTTTGATTATTGTAACTTTGCAGTAAATTTTGAAACTGGGAAGTGTGAGTTCTCCAACTTTGTTCCTCTTTTTCAAGATTGTTTTGGCTATTTGAAAATGTTGTAATTCCATATAAATTTAAGAAATGGGTTTTCATTTTCTGCAAATAAAGAAATTGCTAGATTTTTGGTAAAGATTGTGTTGAATCTATAGATTACTTTGGGTAGTATTGATACCTTAATAATATTAAGTGTTACAGTTTATGAATACAGGATATCTTTTCATTTATTTAGGTTTTCTTTAATTTATTTCAGCAATTTTTGGTAGTTTTTAGTGCATAAGTCTTTCACCTCTTTCCTTAAATTCATTCCTGAGTATTTTATTCTTTTTGAGGCTGTTGGAAATGGAATCACTTTCTTAATTTTTACTGTGGATTGAATGTCCCCCCAAATGTCACGAAATGAACTAATATAAAAAATCAGTACCAGAGAAGTGTGGTATGACTTATAATAAATACTTGAAAATGTGGAAGCTGCTTTGGACCTGGATATTGGGCAGAGGCTGGAAGAATTTGGAGAAACAGGCTAGGAAAAGTCTTAATGCTGGTGAGGAGAATTTAGAATAATTTAAAGACTTTAAATGATGGTGAGCAGAATGTTTATAGAAATATAGACTATAAAACCATTCTACGGAATTCTCAGAAATGAGAAGGAGCTTATTGGAAACTGGGCTAAAGATCACATTTGCTATGAACTTGTAGGGAACAGGGCTGCATTTTGTTCATGTCCAAAAGTTTTATGGAATGTGGAAATTCAAATACCTTGGCCCAGTGTATTTGGCAGAAGAAATTTCTAGGCAGCAAAGCATTCTGGAATCTGCATGAGTACTTGCAACAAACCATGTTGAGTTATGGCAGAAAGGGCATGGAGTAAAGGAAGAACCTGTAATTAACAGGAAAGCATAGGACAAAAAATTGGAAAATTCTCAGCCTAGCCACAAGTGAGAAAGTCACTTTGACAGAATAAATCAATGGTGTAGCCCAGTGACCACTTGCTAAGAAGTTAGTACAGAACAAAGGGATTATCAACAGGAGGGAAAAAGACCTCGAAGACATTTCAGATATCTTTGAGGCTGCCCCCTCCATCACAGGCCCGGAGGCCTAGGGAGACAGGATGGTGTCAGGGAAGAGGCCCAAGTCGCCCTCCATAAGCTCACTACCGAGGGCCATCTTGGGATGCTGCTTCCTACACCAACCCCTCATCTGCTTTGACTGCTCTGGCTCCTTCAGCTGTAGCTTAATTGGCCCCAGGTGTGGCTCGACCCACAGATCTGGAAGACACAAGCCAGAAGTGTTGGCAGTGTCCACATAGTGTTAAATCTGCAGGCTTACAGAGTGCCAGAGTTGTGGAGACTTGGGAACCTCCATCCCAATTTCAAAGGACTTATGGAAAAACCTGGGAGCCCAGGAAGAGACCTGTCACAGGGGTGGAATCACCACATGTAGCCTTCACTAAAGCAATGCTGAGCAGAAATATGGGGTCAGAATTGCAGCAGAAAACCCCCACCAGCACATGCCTAATGGAGCCATGAGAGTGGGGCCGTCATGGAGACCCCAGAATTGCAGAGCAACCAGAGTGCAATGCCAGCCAGGGAAAGCTGAAGCACAGACTGAGACCTGGAAATCCATAAGGAGTAGAGCTCCCCAAAGACTTGGGGACCTAACCCCCATGACAGTGTGCAGAATGCCAAACATGGAATCAAGGTACATGATTCTCCAGCTTTAAGATGTAATGCCTGCCCTGCTTTCAGACTTGTTTGGGACCTGTTACCCCTTTCTTTTGGCCCATTTCTCCCTTTTTGAATGGGAATATGTACCCTATGTTTGTCTCAGCATTGTATCTCAGAAATAGATAACTTACTTTGATTTCACACATGGAACATTGGACTATAAACTTGAATTAAAACCAGTTAAGACTTTGGGGTGAAGTGAATGTATTCATTTGTGAAAAGGACATGAGTTTGGGGGGTGAGGGTCAGAATGTTATGGGTTGAATTATGTCCCCTCCTCCAAACTCATTGAAGCTTAATTCCCACTGTAATTGTTGAGGGTGAGAAATCCTATTATGGTAATTGAAGGGTGAGGTCTTGAAGAGGTGATTATATTGTGAAGACCATGCCCTAGTAAGTGGATTAATTCATTGATGGTTTATTGGTGGTCATGGGCATGGTTCTGAGGGCTAGTTAGCTCTCTCTGTTTCTGTCGTCTACCATGTGACATCCTGTTTCACTATGAAGAGTCAGTACCCACCAACAAGGCTCTCACCTGATGTGTTCCCTGGATGTTGGACTTCTCAACCTCTGAAACTGTAAGTAGTAAATATTGTTTCTTTGTAAATTATCCAGTTTCAGGCATTTATGTTATAAGCAACAGAAATGGACTAATACAAAGCAACAACAGGTTTGAAGTTTTAGGGCCGACACAAAAGAAGACTCCTGAGAGTGCCCAAGCCCTGCTGCGGGTTCGAGCGAGCAGCCCGAGACAACAAAGGCCAAGTAAATCAGCTGAGACGACACAGAAACGGAGTGGAAGGCACCGGACCGGCCCAACTCGGCGAACCCTGTGAGTCACCCCCAGCCCAGCCCCACTTGCGGGGCGAAGCCCGACTGCTCCCCGCCCGCCTGGCTCCCGCCTACCACACCAGGCTAGGCACCCACAACAGAGCTGCCTCCATTTTCTCGGGTGGGGGCGGAGACGGCCGGCTTAGTGCAGGCAGGCCAGCCATCTCTGCTTGGTGCGGCTCCGCACTGAGACGTGCCATTTGCTTACCTTGACGCCGGGCACCCAGGGGCCTGTGGACCAGCCTACAATCCCACTCTCCCCGCGGATCTCTGACGGGGCTGGTAGCGTGGGGAGCCCCCGACCAGTGTCGGGAGGGCAGGGAAGAGAAGCCCACCCAGATCATCTCTCCACCATACCCTGGGCGTCGGCCCCAGGTAAACTCCCTGTTTCGGGGAGGCAGATTCCATCTCTGGGGGCCTCAGTTTGGAAGAACCCCTAACTGATTTCTGGTG
>NW_007730646.1:0-4770 GCF_000696425.1 Galeopterus variegatus
TATCTAAATCACAGCTTTCTAATTTTGAAGAATATAAGTGTGGGTCTTGCCCTATCGGATATCCAATTTTGCTGTAAATCTATAATAATTAAAATAGTACTATGTTGGTTCAGAGATAGACACATAGATTAATGGGACACTAGAGTGGTCAAACCAGACCTATTGGTATATCCACACTTGAAATAGAACACAGGGAGCTTTAAAAAGCAGTAAAGGAAAAGATATTCTATTCCATAATGACACTGTGACAAGTGAAAATCCTACCTCACACATTATACAGAAATAAACTCTAATTTAATTTAAAAATTAAATGTGACAGTGCGAAAAATTAGAAACAAACCAAACTCCTTTTAATAGAAAAATGGATAAATTAAAATGTATGAATATCATATATATATAAAATATTATATGTATATACCATGTATATTATATATATATATGCATATATATAGGGAGAAATAGAAATTAAAACAAATGAGCTAGATCTAATTCTACAGTATCAAATGGATAACTCTAAAAGGTTAATGTTGGGAGGAATTGAAGAACACATAGACTGTGATAACATTTATATAAATTTTAAACACACCAGTACTTTATATCATTTATGGACATATACACGCATAGTAAACATGCGAGCACATGAGTGAGAAGGTGCAGGCCACCTGTGAAAGAACAGGAAGAGGAAGGATGGAAGTAGGGAGGGAACAAAAGTGGATTTAAAGTAGACTTGTGCTGCACAATGGACATATACACGCATAGTAAACATGCGAGCACATGAGTGAGAAGGTGCAGGCCACCTGTAAAAGAACAGGTAGAGGAAGGATGGAAGTAGGGAGGGAACAAAAGTGGATTTAAAGTAGACTTGTGCTGCACAAGTAAGCTTTTGTTTTTAATCTGAAGTGAATATGGCAAAGCTTCATTGTTTGTTTAATCTGAGCATTGGATATATAATTATTTTATTTTATTATCTACTTTTGTATATTTGGAATGGTTCTCAATATTTTTAAAAAGTTCTCTTCATATTCTTGTGGTAAGTCCAAAAGCGCTGAGGTCTCGCCTCCTTCCAGGACAGTCTGATTTAACCACCCCAGGTATAAGGGAGTGGCGAGCGTACTTCCTCTCCAGAAGAACTCCCGGGAGAGGCGCCGGGGTTGCAGCCACATGGTGCCCCTGACAGTGCACCTGGTCAATTTGGTGTAGAACTCTGCAGAGCCTGAGGCACAGGGGGTCTGAACCTCAGGCTCTGCTCCAGCCCAGGAGTCCACTGCCCGGCCACAGGCACTGCCACCACTCCCTCACTTGCCACGTGCATGCGGAGGGTGATGATCTCACGCTGCAGAGGAAGAACAAGTGCCAGGTCCCACGACCCTGGTTCCCCCATCCCCCACATGCATCCTCCCCCAGCACAGGCCCGACATACATCCTGTGGTGGGGGAGGCAGTCTGTTTGTCCATCCGTTATCTTAGTATGGGTCCATCTCTCTGTCCTTTCTTCTGTCCATCCCTCCCTGCACAACCAGATACCTAAAGCACCACAGAAGCCTCTGCTCCTCAGTGTCCCAAGCACTATCTCAAAGCCTCCTTTCATTTCCTGTCCCACAAGAGGTGACATCTGCAGGAAAATTACCCAGCTGGTTGTAGTTTGTTAAATGAGAAATCTAAATATGCTCCCAAACTAGGAGGGCATACATTAGCTTAATAATTGCAAAAGTTGCCATTACATATAAAGACAAATCTTTTTTAAAGAAAGAATACACAGAAGCACAGAACCTGAAGCAGAGTCACTTTCACCTGGCCACAGCTGGCCCCCACAGGTGTATTTTGGGGGCCCTCATCTTCTAGTTGTCCCTTTCACCTTAGCGTTTTCTCGCCTGGAAGTTAAAGAGACTTTGGAATCTTGATTGAAGCAAGCTTTGGATTGACCTGCAGAGAGCTTTGGTAGCATGCTCAGGAGGTAGGTCCCTCTGGTAGAAGCCCAGGTGGAAGGCTCTAAACTTCTCTGGCCATAGCCACTGTCCCTCAGTTCTTCCCTCAGTCTTGGCCCTTCAGATCAGGGGAGAGCATCCCTCCCTAGGCCCTGGTGCTGTCCGCAGGGATGGACGCAGTGCTTCTTCAATGAGGTGGAGGTTTCCGGGGTTCTACCCAGTGGAGCGCCGGCCATTTGTTCTCTAATCCGTTCCTTCCTTCCAGTTCATCTCTTCCGAAGCGTGTCTACTGTAGCATAGTTCTATGACTGAGCTAGCTGCCACATGGCCTCTAGTGGACGCCATGTCCCTGAGCCTCCAGCCTCAGGCCAGACTCTTGTGTGTGCAGAAGATGTCTCAACTCTTCAGCTGAGCCATCTATCAAACTCCCTATTTAATCTGATGACTACCTACTCACAGTTCATTTACAAAGAGAGGCAGCTCTTGTTCTGACTTCAGTGCCTTCCTTCCCCATCGCAGTTTCCCTTTGATGACTTCTCACAGCTAACCTCTAGAGTATAATTTTTAAGGATTTTCTGACCCCCATTTACAATGAAAAAAGAATTTTGAGTACACAATCATGAATGTATATGTTTCTTATCAAATCAATTTTCTTACCTATAGATTGTTGAATATATCAAGTTCTAAGCACATAGAAAGCCTGCCATTCCTTGAGTTAAATAAAAATTATTGGAGGCCATATGTTCTGGACTAAATTCCTGCACTAGGTCCCAAAAGACCAGACTAAAAATCAAATGGAGTCACCTCTACTAAGTTCCATGTCACTTAGGCTGTGGTCTGACCTTCCGGAGGGAAAGGTAACAGCCAGTTGTATGATAATGAAGTTCCCTGCTTTAATCCTCCCTCAAAAGGGATAGCCTGAAATAATCTGTTATTAACTGGTCAGCTATTTTTCTGCTGTTCTGTCTTCCTGTCCCCACCTTACAAGGAAAGTAACTTTGAAATGACCAATCCATTCTTTTTGTTATTTCTGCTTTCTTCAGACCTTTTTCTGTCTATAAAATCAACCTCTTCTGCTCAGCTCACTGGAACAGTTATTCTATTTTATAGAATAACAAGTTGCACAATTCTAGAATTGCAATAAACTGATTGAGATCTTCAACTAAATTTGTTATAATTTTGTTCTTTGATGCTTGTTAACTGGCTAGTATTGGAACCATCACTGTCAATAACATGTATGAATGTCAATTATATGGTTGAATGTCAAAGAGTCACATACACATGTAAGTAGTGATGGTGAGACAGGATAGGCCTGTGAACCAAACCAACTCTATTTTCCCTGCATGGGACTTTTTGTTACTTTTCCACTCCTCAGTCATGACACCCACAGGACGCATGATTACCCCATGGCTCTGACAAAAGTAACTGAAAGAAACTAGTTGGGCTTAACCACCCTGATAAAATAAACTGAGGTAAAAGTAACACTGAACTCAGATCCAGCTGCCTGCCCCCTTGAGAAGTAAAGAAAAACAGACTCATAAGTCAAATGGTTGGTGTTAGAGAAACAGATGTATTCAGCTGAAGGGGATGGTAGGCTACCCTATCTCAAGGACTTAGATTTACTGAGGGGTTTTTAAAGGAGGGGTTGAGGGAATGGAATGTGGGAGGTGAAAAGCAGGAGATAAGAGTACGTGATCTACAAGGAACCTGTGTCTATGAGTCAGGTACAAGGTCTTGCCAAGGCTGCTTCCGGTTTCTGTTCTCATCTTCTCTGTTATCTCAGGTCCCTGCAAGATTTTGATTTGCTTCAGTGTAGAATCATCTTTTCTGCAGTCTTTTACATAGTTTCACTTCCCAGAGCTCTGGTTGACTTGGCTGGTCCCCAAAGTCAGCTTCCAGTCATTTGGCCTTGATCACTTCACAAAACTCTACAAGTCTCAAAGAAAGAACTGTTAGCTTTGTAAAGTACTGATTAGCTTCTCAGCCTTGTTCTCCTATTTAGCAAGCAAGATAAGAAAGTCAGCGGATGGGAAGAAAGAGTAGAGGGGAAAAAAACGGTCATTTTCAAAATCCTCCAAGGGTCATTCCTGACAAAATAGATACCAACTTTATGGGTAGCAAGACCAATTCCAAGCCTTACTAGATGGTGGCCCTGAGGTTTTGCTCTATTTTCTGCCTCAGCTATGAAACTGGGCTAAGCTTTGTCCCAGAGATGGGGGCCCTGTTGCAGACAAAACTGTAAGAGTGATTGAAAAATATCATGGATAAAAGCACATGCCCTGGTGCCAGACAGACAGGGGAGTAAATCTAAGCTTTCTACTTTCTAACGGATGGCTTTTTAAATTGTTATGAAAATTAAATGAGATAATCTAAAGTCCTTGGCCTAGTATTTGGCCTATGGAAGTGATCATAAATACTGGTTATTGTTACTGTTATTATTACAATGGCCTGATGGTGGTGATGATGATGATGGTGATATGATGGAGATGGTGATGGTGATGGTGATGATGGAGATGATGATGGTGATGGTGATGATGGAGATGATGATGGTGATGATGGAGATGGTGATGGTGATGGTGATGATGGAGATGATGATGGTGATGGTGATGATGGAGATGATGATGGTGATGGTGATGATGGAGATGATGATGGTGATGGTGATGATGGAGATGATGATGGTGATGGTGATGATGGAGATGATGATGGTGATGGTGATGATGGAGATGATGATGGTGATGGTGATGATGGAGATGATGATGGTGATGGTGATGATGGAGATGATGATGGTGATGGTGATGATGGAGATGATGATGGTGATGGTGATGATGGAGATGATGATGGTGATG
>NW_007730646.1:5770-25671 GCF_000696425.1 Galeopterus variegatus
GCTTTGTCCCAGAGATGGGGGCCCTGTTGTAGACAAAACTGTAAGAGTGATTGAAAAATATCATGGATAAAAGCACATGCCCTGGTGCCAGACAGACAGGGGAGTAAATCTAAGCTTTCTACTTTCTAACGGATGGCTTTTTAAATTGTTATGAAAATTAAATGAGATAATCTAAAGTCCTTGGCCTAGTATTTGGCCTATGGAAGTGATCATAAATACTGGTTATTGTTACTGTTATTATTACAATGGCCTGATGGTGATGATGATGATGATGGTGATGATGGAGATGATGATGGTGATGATGGAGATGGTGATGTGATGTGACAGAAATGATGATGAAGATACTGGTGACAATGAGTATGAGGAGGAAGACAATGATGATGGAGATGGTGATGGTGATGATGGAGATGATGATGACGATGGAGATGAGGAGGAGGATAATGACAAAAGTGATGGTGAGATGACATGACATGACATGATGAACGTGAGGACGAACACGATGATGGAGGGGACCACAGGAGGGAAAACAAGGATGAGAATGTCCCTAGTGATTGAAAAAGAGGTAAAGGTTTAGTCAATTTTTTTAATGAAGTAAAATGCACCTCCAACTTAAATTGCACTGGGACACAGCTAGTTCATTTTGCACAAGCCATCTCTTCCAGACATGGGAGTCATATTTCTAAACTGGTTTATGGGATTCATTTCTTCCCACAATTTTTTAAAGTCCTGCTTATCTACAATAGGGTACAAGCCCACTCCAGGCTCCGTGCACTTAGGAAACAGAATTTAAAACACAAGGAACTAGGGTTTAAATAACAAAGCTGACAGCAGAAAGCTACATTCCCACACCTTTAGCAGTATGTGCAGATCTTTGACATTTCACCAAAGCTAAATGTTCCATCTCTAAAACCTGGATCGTTCTTTACTATTTTTATTGTGTTGCAGCTTTAAAAAAAAAATGCCAATTAAATTAAACTAAACTGTCGCACAATCAGCTTCTATAATTACCAGCAATGGTTTATGATAGGTTCGAACAAACAGAGGGTTTGATTTTTTTTTTTGCCAGAGTTGTAGTTTCTTTTTGTAGAAACAATTATCATGGCAGTGCTTCCTAGCAAAGGGAAAACATAGCCCGAAGCCATTGCATATTTCATTTTCAGTCCAGCAGTTTTAGAGTTCTTGTTTTTCCCAGTGATTATTCAATGGGAGGAAAAGACAACCAAAGTGTCTGGGTAAGAAAGCAGACAACGAGGCCATTAGAAGCTGGACAAAAAGAATGCTGCCCTGGTCCGGTAGCTCCCAGCTTCTGAGTGTGCACATTCATCCAGGGGACGGAGTGATGACAGCGCTGGGATCTCATATCACAACAAAATTAACGTACCCTCTCTCCAGCAACAGATGTCATGATGTGTAAGGATACAAATCTAAAGCCAGATGTATTAACATTATCAATAAACAACAATATACGTGCAATAGCTGGTTGGTAGGGAGCACAGGAATGTGTCTGAGTTTAAACCCCTGTTCTCTCACCTGCTGGTTGAACAAATCACTTAACCTTATTGAGTCTCAGTTTTCTCGTGTGAGAAATAGGACTACCAGTAGCATTTAGCTCAAAGAGCTGTTTTGAAGATTAGATAATAATGGGTTCACTCATTTATTGGACAAATATTTATTCAGAAGTTACCTTGTGTCATACATAGTGTCCTAGGTGCGAGGGATACAATGAACAAAAGAAACAAAATGTCCCCTAACTTAAAGAAGCTTAAAGGAAAACTGTCTAGCACAGGGCCGGACACGTAATACGCATGTGACAAGTGCTCACCTTTATTACACGCAGTGGAGGATAGCTGAATGTGGTGGGGATAGTGTCTTTCTTGGAGAGAAAATAAGAAGAGTGGGTAGAAGTGGAGGAAAGATGAGATTTGCTTTATCATAAGGAAGAACATTTTAATGATTAAAGTGTTAGAATTTAGTATGGGTGCAGTGTGAGCTACCAGAAGAGGTGGTGAATTTCTTTCTTGGAGAGAAAATAAGAAGAGTGGGTAGAAGTGGAGGAAAGATGAGATTTGCTTTATCATATGGAAGAACATTTTAATGATTAAAGTGTTAGAATTTAGTATGGGTGCAGTGTGAGCTACCAGAAGAGGTGGTGAATTTCTTGTCTTTGGAATGTTCAAGTATAAGCTAAGTAAACATGGAATGAGACTCTTGCCAAAGGGACTTGAATATCCATTAGGAAATTTGGTCCAGATTTCCTGCTTCTCAAATCTGGTCAATTTTAAGAATATCTCAAAGAGCTTGATAAAAGTACAGATTCTCTGAACCCCCTACCAGAAATTTTAGAATATCTGGAGTACTTAGTATTTAGCTCATAGAACTACCTTGAAAATTAGATAAGCTAATAATGCATTGATTCATTTAATTTAACAAATATTTATTGAGTAGTTACTATGTATCAGTTCATGCCCTAGGAGTGTGGTGACAACAATGAACAAGACAAACAAAATAATCCTAACTTAAAGGGTCCTAGAGGGAAATTGCATAGCACAGTGCTAGGCACTTCATAAGCATGCGATAAATGCTAGCTATTATTTTTATAATTGCATTATTTTATTACACAGACTTATGAGGCTGTATTTTTAATGGTCATCCTGGGTCTTCTAATGTAGACCATCCTTAAACAGGCTGAACCAAAGGACCAGCTCTGAGAGATGACCATCTCAGATCCCAGGAATGGTATCTTGCACAGACATTCAAAAGCATTTCTTGACTGGCTGATTATTGAATGCACCACTAGTATTTATTCACTTGCATCACTGAGTTGTAGAAAAGCCAAAGACAAAAGAATGAACTGGCAGCTTTCTGGCAGTGCCACAAACTTCTAGACTGTGGACTACTGGAAGGCAGGATTCATGTCAATTTCTGCTCTGTCCTCATAGTCTCTAGGACAACACCTTGCACATTGGTTATCAACAGAAGTTTAAGAGATGGGTAAATAAATTAGGACAGTGTTTTCTAACTTGCCTGATCATAAGGTTCATTCAGAATCACTTCTTAGAATATGGATTCTCATTACTCACCCCAGATAGACTAAATAAGAATTTCCAGGAGAAAGGTCTCTGGAAATCAACATTTTAACAACTCTCCTCCCCCAGGTGGCTGTGAAGTCAGACAAGTTAGGGACACACTGATGTAGGCTAATCCTCCCTGACTTGGCTAGATTGAAACATTCCTGGAATTCAGACTCAGGGGACTCTCTCCGCCAGAAGGAAGTTTGCTCTCAATTGCGTTACCAATCAGGGCCGCTGGCCTGGAGATGAATTCCCATACTTGGTTTTCCCTAGTTCATTACTGAAACTGCCCTCTGCCTGGAGACCAGGAGGAAGGTGGCAGTGGCTCATGCTGGGTTAGGCACCTAAGTTTAATTCACCTTGCTTTTCTGCCTCCTTCTCCCTGTGTTAAGTACCTATTTTAAAAGAATTTCCAAAAGAGAATTCTTAAATACTCATTTTAAGGACAGGAGAGAAGCTACAAGAAGTGCACCTTTTCTTTTTTTCTTGCTAAAATCAAAACCTGCATTTTCTTCTCCCACTGATTAGAATCTCAGCATTCCACCAAGACGACCTCCAAAAAAGGAAAAGCAAATGAGCAGGGCTGTTGGTGATATGAAATACTTTACAATTAAATAAGGTACAGTCGGGCTCAGGGCTGATCACTGGTGATGAGTAGGTTTCTGCGAGGCTGCAAATGAATTCAGCGTGGGACAGCGTTCCAAATGGCTCCTACAAGCTTTCCCTTTATTATTTTTATCTGGTTATGTGCTGACTCTCATCCAGAATTGCACTTAATGCTCTAGTCTGAAGTTGTTGAAATGGCCCCCTATGGCATAGTGTGACAGTGAAAGGATATTGCCTTTGGAAGCTGCTAATGGTCCATGAAAAGGAAACAGCAGCAAACAGGAAAGCAATGCTCCAAAATAATGTCAGATAAAAATATTCATTTTTTCACTTTCTCATTCATTTATTGGGAGGGAGGCATGATCCCAGGAGAGGAAAGGGTCTCCAAAACAGGCAAATGTAAAAAGAATGAGGCTTCCAAGGTTAAAAACATAACCATATTCACATATATATATTTATCTACAGTTCTTAATTAAAAGAAAGAATTTACATTTGGAAGGCTAATTGAGCTTCAGACTCTAAACAGAAGGAACGGAGCTCTGAGCTGGAATGGCAAGAATGGTGGTCAGGTGTGGGAGGGTCACTAATCCAGTACCTGCCAGTGTACATGGGCACTTCCGTGCCAGGCCATGTGTTAGGAGCTGGGGAGACAGAAGGAAGACAGGTACCCACTCAGAAGGAGCCCACTGTTGGGAGGGAAGAGAGACATACGCACATGTTATAGTAACATGATAACTCAAAACAGAATGCTGGAGGAGCCCGGGAGCATTCAGGACTCAGGGAGCCTCTAGCATCAGAGTTTGCACATTGCCAAGAAAAGGTAAAGTGAGGGGTTGGGTGGAAAGGTGGGAGAGTGGTAAGAATATTCCAGGAAGAGGGAAAGGAAGGTTCAAAGACACAGCATGGGTAAGGGGCTGATGAGTGGGGGAAATTTTTGAGAGTTTTAGCGTGGAGAGAACAGGGGTGCTCATGGGATGTGGGCAGGGGGACTAAGGCTGCAGATCTGAGCAGGGGGTGGGCAGTGGGGAGATTCAGAGAGTCTCAGACTGGTCAGACTCCATACAAGTCCCATTGGCATCAGTGACCAATAAGCCCTTCACTATTGACAAGGGCCCCAGAATACTCTTCTCTTGGTAGCTGGGGATTGTGTGGCTCTCAGTGTCTTGGGTGAGTGTGAGAGAGAGCATCTGTTGCCTTTAGCCTCCAGAACTCAGCCCCATGACAAATGCCTCCCACCCATATGCTCAAAGGGAAGAAGAGAAGATATCCCAGACAGAAGCAATCTCCTACTGGAAGAGAATAAGAAGTAATAAACATCTTCAGCATTTGAAATTCAGTTATGTGATGATTTTATCAGTCCTCGACAACTGACGTATTAGATGCTTAACATGTAGCAGATTCTACAGCACTTTTTAATGCCTTATTTTATTAAATCCCTTCAACCACACTATGAGGCAGGTACCTCCTTCCTTCTCACTTTATAGATTGAGAAAACTGAGTCACAGAGAAGTTACATGCACAGGGCCTCACAGCTAGTACGTGCTGGCCTCTGGAATTCCAGAACCTTTATTATTAACTGTTCTAGACATGGCCTTTGCTCAGCCAGAATAGAATAGAAAAAGTTATGGCAAGAAAGCAAAAACATGCTCTGAGCAGCTAAGATAAATTACTACAATTTATGTCAATAAGAGAAATTCGTGCATTCAGATTCCTTCCCACCCCCACCCCCTGCAGTGGATCCTTTAATGATTTATACACATAATTTATTAAGTTATTTTGGCAAGGGTTAAAAAGACCTGGTGGCATAATTCAGAAATGCCATTGCTTGATAAAGATCAGGGGATAGAGAGCAGGAAGACCTGGGCCTTAGTCTTAGTTCTGCTATTGTTAACTGCGTAATTTGGTGAAACCAATTGCTTTCCTTTTCTGGATTCAGTTTCCTCACCTGTGAAGTGGGGATGGGTGTGTGGTTGCTGAGGTGCTGTCCAGCTTGGACACCGAGGACTATGGCCACTCTTGACTACCTTGCATGCAAGGACAACTCCAAACTCAGCAGCATTACTTAGAGCTTTCCCACAAAGGGTGGGCAGAAAGGAAGGGAGTCAGGCCAGAGGCCCAGGACCCAAGGCGAGACAAACCAGAGGTCCCGCGTCTAAGCCTTGTCTACCCCCTTTCAGAAACCAGAATTTCTACAAACCTGTCTTCAGCCTTAATTCCACACCATGACCTCACCGAGGCACAATGGAGAAATAATAATAGCTGACATTTGCTAAGTTCTTAGCATGTGCCGGCCATTGTGCTAAATGCTGTATCACATGTAGTCTTCACAGCAAAACTACACTCATTAAATGACAGCAATAACTTCAGCTCAGGGATTTCAGTATCCCATCCAGAGATCGCCCCTGAGAAATGGCAGAACCAGTGTGAGCTTGGCCACCTGACCTCTGCAATGGGGGGCTTGGCTCCATACAATCCTGCAAGATTTGCCCACCTCTCTCAGAACCACCATAACCATCAGAGATCAGAGTCTAGGAAGATGCTGGGAATCAATAAACTAGTTAACAATTTCTTAAAACTGTTATGATGCATTTATGATGCATTTAGTACAGGGCTGAGTACATAGAGATAAGTAGGAGTGTAAGGTGCAGTACCCAATCTCCAGAAACTATTTATAATAAAAAGTAAACACTTACAGAGTATTTATGATGTGTCAGGCTTTATTCTGAAAGCTCCATGCGTATTAATTCATTTAATCCCTGCAAGAACTCTGGGAGAGATGTGCTATTATTTCCTAATTATCAAAGATGAGGAAACTAAGAAGTTAATAACTTGCTCAAAGGCACATAGCTAATATGTGGCAGCTGGGAACCCACCCCGGGCGAGCTGCCCGCAGAGCCGCACTTTCAGCCTCTGTGCTGTGCTGCCCACACTTCCTCCACTCAGTCCAAATTGGTGTGTGTTTTGAGCCATGTGAGAGACCTGTGCCGGCAACCTACAGGCAATGACCTGGGCACTGTGTTGTGGAGAAAAACCGTGGAACAGCTGTGAAGGCTGCTGGGCAGAATAAAGTGGATTCCGTTTTTGTGTTGCTATCACAGAATACCTGACACTGGGTAATTTATAAAGAAGTTTGTTTGGCTCGTGATTCTGGGAAAGCTGCATCTGGTGTGGGCCTCAGGCTGCTTTGCCACAGCTGGCGGGTGCAAGGAGATTATATGGTGAAAGGAAGTGAGTGAGAGAGAGAGAGAGAGAGAGAGAGAGAGAGAGAGACCAGTCTCCTTTAACAACCAGCTCTGGGGGGAACTAATCCATTCCTATGAGAGCTCACTCACTCCACCCCACAAGGGAGGGCACTAATCTATTCCTGAAGGATTCACCCCCGTGACCCAAACACCTCCCAACACTGCCACATTGGGGATCAGATTTCAACATGAGCCTTGTAGGAACAAATATCCAAACTATATCAGGGAGAAAGCATAGAATAGAAATGATCCTGAGGAGGTGAGAAGGTCAGAGGAAGGAGGAGATGAAGATGAGCTGGAATGCTGGGGCATCCATGGATAGGATTCTCAAGGAAAGAAGTCTCTTCCCTTCCAAGAGCACAGCTGGCCCCCATTCTCCTCCATTACCCCCCACCCCATGCTAACCCTTCATGGCTTTTTTTTGCCTTCAGTTCCACCCTTGGCAAAGTACCATACACAGGGAGTTGAGGTCACGTTTTGCACTCTGCATGGGATCCCATTGTAGAATCGGGCCTTCTTCTGCATCTGATCAAATGACAGCATCCTCAGAAACTGAGGATTAGTCTGAGGAAGGAGGCCATTTGGACTACTCTAGATGAAAGCTAACTCCAATTCTGCTCTAGGGCAGACCCCACGCTTAATCACACCCCTTCTTCTGGCTGTTACATTGAGAAGTGAGGACAGAAAGTCAAAGGTTATTTTAGTATCATATAAATAATACAAAATTAGGAAATAGGAAACATTTGTCCCAATCCTTCCTTTAGGAACACAGGACTCTGTCAGCTCCATGACCGTCTGTAGTAGATTGAATTGAAAGGTGGAACCTTGAGGAGGTGGTTGGATTGTAGGACGGTGCAGTAGAGAATGGATTAAAAATGGTGGTCTGAGGAATGTGGTTCTGAGGGCTTTAAAAGAAGAAGAGAGTCTGTCTTTCTCTCTGCTCTCTCTGTTTTCATCGTCTTGCAATGTGAGACCCACAAGATGGACTTTGGATTTCCCAGCCTCAGAAACTGTAAGCAATACATTTTGCTTTCTTTATAAATCAACCAGTTCCGTGTATTTCGTTATAAGCAACACAAAACGGATTAATACATTGTCTAACAGCAGTACAGCCACACTTTGATCTAGAGCACAAGATCTCCTTCCCGATCACATTTCCTCTCTTGGGCTGTGTTTCGTAGAGTCCTACGTTTTCTAGGTAAGACCATAAGACAAAATGGATGAATCAGGTCAATTCACTTTTGTCAATGCCTTAGTGTATTTAAATTGGAAAAGTCTCCAGCAGGTACACAAAAGGATACAATATGGATAATTTAGAACCCAGTGAGCAGAACTTTGCATGTCCCTGAGTCATGTCATATCATTTTCTGCTTATTCATTCCAGAGACAGCTGGCTGAGGGGAACCATGGGTTGGCTTCTTTCCTTCCTTCCTTCCTCTTTCCTTCCCCCTCCTCCTCTCTCTCCCTCCACTGACCCTCTGACCGTTCCTTTCTTCTCCTCTCTCCTTTTCTCTGCCTCTCACATAAATATTTACTGAGTGTTGATTATATGCAAGACTTCTGTACAATAACATAAACTTCTTTCTGTAAATATGCACTTATAGTGTAGGCATTTTGTATGGCAGGCCATGTCTAACTGAGAAAGAAAACTGTGAAACATATTAGTAGAAACCATTTTACGGATTAAAAAATGTACTATGACTACCCAATGTGGATAATCATAATTAATATATTTTCTTTCTCCCCTCCCTTTAGTCATAAACTAGAGTTGGTATGATTCAAAAATAAACATTAAGAAGACCCAATAATTTATTGGCTGACCATTTGAACATTCTCTTCTTATAGATATGGCAGGTTTATCCTATGTTACTTTTGCATGAGACTAAATAACTTGAATCAGTCTAAACTTGTACCATCCAATATGGTAGCCCCTAGCCACATACGACTAGCACTTGAAATGTGGCAACTCCCCACATTTTTAGCTATTTGTTACAGCAGCACCCCACTTCTCAGTTCCAAAATCGATCTTAGTCTGCTCAGGCTGCCATAACAAAATACCATAGACTGGGTGGTTTAAACAACAGAGGTGTGTTTTTCTCAGTTCTGGAGGCTGAGAAATCCAAGATCAATGTGCTGGCTAATTGGTTTGTGGTGAGGGCTCTTTTCCTGGCTTGCAGATGGCTCCCTTCTCACTGCATCTTCATATGGCGTTTCCTCTGTATTCATGAGGAGAACTTTATTTAAGACCATGAGTCCTGTAGGATTAGGGCCCAACCCTAATCTTAATATTAATTACCTGCTAAAGACCTTATCTCTAAATATAGTCACATGGGGATTAGGGCTTCAACATATAAATTTGAGGTCACAATTCAGTTCATAACTCAGTTTGATTATCCTTTGGAGAAAAGTGTGGGGAAAAAATCACTTTGTAACTATCTACATTACACATTGCCTAGAAATAAAATACTCAATTTTCCAGTGTAATTATAATTTGGCCATGTGCAACCTTAAATATTTTTCATCTTCTCTTCTTCCTTATACAATAACAGTGATAAAATAATAATAATAACATTTAAGAGAAAAAAACGTTACCCTAAGAGACATCCATGTTTACTGTGCAATGATTTCCCAACAGAAATTAATTCCAAGTAAATTTATATTCTACATTTAAAGAAGACATAAATAATTCATAGTTTCCCATCATCAGCACTGTGCATTTCTTACACTGGGGTCCCTATAATTTTTTCAGTTTATCTTTTCTAAATTTTGGTTCCATAGCTCATTATCACATTGTTTGTGCTTCTATTCCAAGGTGGTAATTTAATAGTCTTCAATAGAATTATGTTCAATTAAAATGCATTCAGTTTTACCATTCCAAACCTTTTCAGTTTCTAACTTAATTGCTGTAGCCTTCATTTTTATGTACCATTGATACACCTTATTTGCTCACTGCTCTCACACGAATACCAAACCTTTTTAGTAAATGAAACAGTTGATAGCTGGGGGTGTGCCTGAGCTGCTTCGCCCGTCATACAACATAATTCATTCACACTGGCCTCTTGGAAGGAACTGATTCAGCAAAATTTTCTTTCTAGCATCTTCAACATTTTGATTCCAGTCTCCTTAATGGGCTACACTGTGTAGAAAATTGAGTAGATTTTTTTTTTTTTTTACCAATTCCTGTTGCTTTTCTGGAAAGCCTATGCTATTTACGTTGTACTGCTACATTTAGCAGCAGTCTGCACGTTACATATTCATGACCTGTATCTAGACAAATCTATAAGCAAGAGCCCAGGGAATTCTAAGCTGTAAACTATAGAAAACTCACTGGTTTCTTCACAAAACTTTGCAAATTGTAGATGGGGATTTATTCAGGGAAGCCATCTAAAAGTTGCAAAAAGCGTTCTATCTACCATCTACAATATTTTTATTTGAAAGAGGATATGAAACACTTCAAGTAATAAAAAAAAGTCAAACAGTGGACATAAAATGTAAGATGTAAAATTTGAGTCAAATCTCACCTACCATACCTAAGAAATAACAAAAATTTTAATACTATCCATAGTCATCTATGTTTCAAATAACTCTGGCAAAAGTAACATGCTGATAATTTGGGGAAGCAAACTCGTCACTTACATGGCTCTTTGGAAGCTGGCAAGGCCACTGAACCTACCCTGAGGTCTCCAGGAGAATGGCACAGGAGACCCCCCCATAGGGAAGAATGCTGGATTTCTCCTAGTATAGCAGAGACCCCCTTTAATCACCTCTAATCCCCTTGAATTTTGTCCACCCCTGTTGATGGGTAAAGACAAATGAGGAAACGGGAGGTAAACTATGTGGTCGGACAAGTATAGGAAGGGTTGTGATGATGACTGTGGCCCTGGGCTTGGGAACAGAGGATACCCCTCGCCCATTTAATGAAGGCAGCAAAATCCATGGCACTGGCCTTCTTGACACCCGTACATTATTCAGTGGTTTCCTTGACTCCTTGCTGCCATTGCATGAGCAAGGATGAGGAACCCCTGGGTCGCCGTGGAACCCCTGAATCAAGGATCTCACAGCGATTAAAGAAGTCCTTTGGTTCTTGCTAAGCTGCCATTTTTTTTGAAAGGATCAAGAGCCCACAATTCATCTGGATATAAATACAAACCTTTGAAAATATGGGGGTGGGTGGGCTTAAAGCCCTATAATAATTCCATTTTCTTAATCCAAAAAGGAAAATGACTGTAATTAGGCTTAGATGTCTGCCAAGTTTCAGCCTGGAGGGACCATTTTGGCCAAGATAGAAACCCCTGAGAATAGCGGCTTATAATGGATGCATCAAATCACACTTAACTATGGCAGAACAAGTAGCTATTTTGTGATGCAATCACTCACTGATCAAGCCTTATGTTAGCATTTTAATTAAAATAAAGAATATGTCCCTTTTACTGTCTTTCACCCTCTTCTCAGATATTATTACCAAATAAGACCATTAGATTAGCAAAAAAATCTGTAAATTACAAAAGTGGAAATGAAACATCAACTTTATCATGCTTCCATTCACAAGATACCTCCACCAAAACAGGCTAGGAGGCGGAAAACGGGTAAGATGAGCCTCAAGAAAGACCCAGGTTTGGGTGTATATTCAATGTGAACCTCAAATTCTACTAGGGATACAGGGAATTTCATTTTGGGAACTTGAGAATAGTTTAATTAATTATAGCTGCAGAGCACTAACTGGAACCTTAATGACTTGAGAGAATAAATTCACCTCCCAATGGGCCTAACCTCCTCCTAGGGAAAATTTACTCAGAGGGGAAATCAAAATGATTATTAAATAAAATTAGTGCAGTCAGAAACTGCAGTCATGACACTGATTTCATATTCAATCTGATAGAGACTTCCAGTGCAAACCGGCCCCTGGCTTGCAGCTCCCAGTCCAGCTTAAAAGAAAGCTCATCATAGCATCAAAGCTTAGTCTGAAGATAAAGTGTGTCTTGGTATCTAGGGATAATTGACATGTATTATCAGCAGGATGTTATTCAAAATATTTACCACGCAGACATGGTCATACACCTACCAAGTCAGACACTGGCCATGAACAAGTGTAAAGGTTAGAGTGGAGGGTACTGGCTGAACATCAGCCTCGGTTACAGGGAAGGTGGAATGCAGCTGAAGGGAATCTACCCAGGCTTCAGTAAGTGAGACTTCATGCAACAGAGACCACGAGCAAAGGGGAAGACAGAAGATGCTCGTGCCTCTCCCACCAATCCGTTCCCTGCCCCAGAGATGTGGGGCTGCATCTGTGAAAGGGTGAGACATCTGTCAGCTTCTGTGCTCCTTGAACTATTCTTCAAGGTGGCTGGAGAACGATCCTCTGAGCTGTCCCCTCTCCTAGTCTTCCCATATCCATACAGGGAATGAAAATTCTAGAAAACAGCAAGACAGAAAAAGAAGCTGAGGGAGGGCTGATGGGGGTACTGCCTTCTGAAAAATGTCCCTCCAGACAAAGCACTTCAGTTAGAGACACAAACTAGAACTTTAGGAATAGCACAGGAGAGGAATTATTCAAATGTTTATGTGAGTTCAACAAGCCAGAAAAATGGATGAAGAACACCTCTCAGTAGCAAAAACAGACAAAGAAAACAACAGCAATAAAAACAATAGGTGAAAGCCTGAGAAGACAGGGAAATAGAATGAGAACCAAGCACAGCACCCTGCCTTCCAGACTGGGAATGGTGGTGTGATTGCCACAGAGCGGACAGAGGGAGGGAGTGAATGTGACCCATTCACCCCAATTGGTGACAGACATTGAGTTGAAATAGATGTAGTCTATACAACAGAAACATAGCACACTCAACAAAGGGCCTTTAAAACTAATTGTATACAAAGAAAATTAGAAAAGCAGGTGCAATACTGTGTTCACTGAAAATGATCTACTTTAAATCTGAAATCATGTTTTTCCTGAAATGGGCATCAATGAGACCGGAAGAAGTTACAATCTCTAGCGATCAAAAATAGATAGTCCTGAGAAAGAAATAGATGGAGAAGAAGAAATAGGATGAGATAAAAATGGGCAAGAGAAGTTAAATACAAATATAAAAAATTAAATTGCTTTTTAAGCAGAATATCTAGAATCAATATTCTGAAAAATTGCATTAGTGACCATAATGTTCATTGCTCACATTTATTTGCCCAAAACTCATTACTTGTAAAGTGTTATTCTAAGAACTTTACATGTACTACCCACAAAACAGTTTCATGAGGTAGGTACTGTAGTATCTCTATTTATATATAAGAAAAGTGAGGTGTGGGGAATTAAGCTCCTTACCCAAGATCACATAGCTGGTGAGTGATGGTATTGAGATTTGCAGTCTGACTTGAGATTTCAGACTCTGAAACATTAGACCTCATATATTCTTTCAGAATTCAAAAAAAAAGATGAAAAAGAAAGATGGGAATTATGGAGGAAGAAAAAATAAAACTGATGTGTACATAAATTAGTATTCCTGAAGAAGACATCAGTCCATATAGAAGCAAAGTAATACCATATAGAGCAGAAGGAATGCTTTCCAGGCTATGCAGAGCATAAAAGCCAACAATGTTTTAAACAATGCCAGTGAAGAGAGATCTTCACCTACAGATATCATAGTAAAATCTGTAAACTACAAGGTATTAAAATCTCTGTAAACATCTAGTAAGAAAAAAAAAATTGAGTGTATTAGTTAGTTCAGGCTGCCATAACAAAATATCACAGGTTGGGTGTTTTAAACAACAAAAATTTATTTTCTCACAGTTTTGGAGAGTAGGAAGTCCAAGGTCAAGGTGTTGGCTGATTCAGTCCCTGGTGAAGATTCTCTTACTGGATGGCAAATGGCCACCTTCTCACTGTGTTCTCACATGGTGGAGAGAGAGCTCTGTTATCTCTTCCTCTCTTATAAAGATATCAGCCCTATCAGATTAGGAACCACCCTTGCTACCTCATTAAACCTTTGTTGTCTTCTCATAGGCACTATTTCCAAGTATAGTCACTTTGGGGTTACATAAACATTTGGTCCATAATAGTGAGTTAATGCATATTTCTCCTCTGTATCTGTAAACATGAGAAGAGACAAAATAACTACAGGCTAGCATCATATTGAAGATTTAAAGACTGAATGCTTCCCACTTAAGATTAGCAACAAAGCAAGGATGTTGTTCTTGCCATTTCTAATCAACATTGTACTAGAGATTGTAGCCAGCGAAGTTAAGCAAGAAAAATAAATAAAAGACATTCAGATTTAAAAGTAATAAGTAAAACTATCTCTATTGGCATGACATAATTTTGCACATAGAAAATCCTAAGAAATCTACTAAAAAACAATTAGAACTAATGAGTCCAGCAATTTGGCAGCATACAAAACTAATATGCAAAAATGAATTATATTTCTATACAGTAGCAATGAACAAACCAAAAATAAATTTAAGAAATAATCCTTAAGAAATTATTAACAAATTATACTATCAGTAAAAAAGAATAAAATATCTATGAATAAATTTAACAAAAGAAATGTAAGACAGTTAAAATTATAACATATTTGCAAAATAAATTAAAGAAGATATAAATAAATAAAGACTTTTCATGTTCATGGGTCAGAAGACCTAACATTACCAAGATAGCAATACTCCTCAAAATGATCTAAAGATTCAACACAATTCCTATAAAATTTTCTGTTAGAAATGGACAAGCAGACCCTAAAGTTCTGCAACTTTTTAAAAATGCAAGTGATCCAGAATAGACAAACCAATCTTGAAAAAGAAGAATAAGGTTGAAGAACTCACAGTCATCTATTTCAAAACCTAATAAAAAGCTATAAAAATCAAGACAGTATGGTAGTGATATAACAATGGACATATGGATCAATGGAATAGAAGTGAGAGTCCAGAAATGAACCCTCACACTTATGGTAAAATTAATTTTGACAAGGGTGCCAAGACAATTCAATAGGAAAAGATTAGTCTTTTCAACAAATGGTAGTGGGACAACTTGATATCTACCTGCAAAAGAATAAATTTAGATCCCTACCTTACACCATAAACAAAAATTAACTCAAAATAAATTATAGACCTAAATGTAAGAGCTAAAATTATAAAATACCTAGAAGAAAACATGGAAATAAATCTTAGTGACTTTGAGTTAGGCAATGGTTTCTCAGTTACAATACCAAATACTTAAATGCCAAAAAAAAAAAAAGAGACAAAGCAGAGTTCATCAAAATTCAAAACTTTTGTTTACCAAATAACACCACAAAGAAATTAAGAAGACAAGACACAGAATGAGATAAAATATCAGCAGCTCATATATCTGATGAGAGACTTATTTTCAGAATAAGGAACTATTACAATTCAACAATAAAAAGACAAATAACCCAATGAAAAACAAATGCGTAAAGGATCTATATAGACATTTCTCCAAAGAAGAGATATAAATGGCCAGTGAACACTTCTAAAAAGTGCTCCACATTATTAGTCATTAGGGAAATTCAAATAAAAACTACAATGAGATACCACTTCATACCCACTAGGATGGCTGTAATATAAAAGACAGACAATAGCAATTGTGGACAAGAACATGGAGAAATTGCAATGTATACACTGCTGGTGGGAATGTGAAATGGAGCAGCCATTGAAAGTTTGTCAATTTCCCAAAAAGTTAAACATACAGTTATCCCATCAACCAGCAATTCCAATTCTAGGTATATTCTCAAGAGAAATGAAAAGATTTGTCCACACAAAATTAGCACATGAAGGTTCATAGGAACATTATTCTAATAGCCCCCAGAATGAAACAACCTGAATGTCTATCAGCAGTATGGTAATTGTATAGAATGGATAAACAAAATGTCCATATAATAGAATATTATTCAGCAACAAATCGGAATGAGGTACTGTCACATGCTACAACACAGATAAACATTGAAAACATTATGCTGAGTGAAAGAAGCCAGTCACAAAAGGCCACATATTATGTGATTCCTTTTAATGAAATGTCTAGAATAGACAAATCCATGGAGACAGAAAGTAGATTAGTGGTTGCCAGCAGCTGGGTAGAGGGTAAAATGGGGAGTGACTGCTGAAATGAATGGGTTTCCTTTTGGGTCATGAACATGTTCTAAAATAGATTATTGTGTTGTATGTACAACTCCACGAATATGCTTAAAACCAATAAACTATACACTTTAAATAAGTGAATTTTATGGTATATAAAATATATTTCAATAAAGCTTATAAAAGATAATTACAGGGTTTGGAGTGGGAAAGTTTATGATCCAAGGAAAATTTGGGTTTCACATGTGAGAGCAATTGAAATATAGTTTCAGATACAAAAGGTGTTAAAAGTGTGCTATTTTAAAAATACTAATTGAAGATATATTTAGAACAACTAGGAAGAGATCACAGGAAAGAGAATGTGGCAAGACTATCTGCCTATTCGGTATTCATTTTTTTCTTTCTAATTTACTAATAAAACCCCCATTGTGCTAGGTTTGGCAATGAGTTCGCCTAAAAGCCACGAGTCTGCCTTGTAGCTGGGTGTGAACGTGAGGAGAGCTGGCATTGAGAAATGAGCAGAAGCGTGCTGGGTGTTTCTGCATAAGTATTGATGTCCTGACACAGGCACAGCCTTTCTTTCTTCATAGGACCCTTTCTTCCTTCTTCCTGCCCCTAATGTACCCATCTTGCTAGAAAGAAGAAAAAGACCACACCTCAGAGATGGCACAAAGGAGCTTGGGTAGCCAATTATACTATGAAGCTGCTGTACTAACCCTGGTTGCCCTATCTTTAGACTGCTTTCATAAAATAAAATAAATAGCTATCTTGTTTAAGAAACTGTTACTTGGTTTTCCGTTACATGCTGCTGAATTCAATCTCTAACCAACAAACGTTTAAAAGACCAGGTTTAAATACTACACCAGTTAAGTGAGAGATAAGTCTAAAAACAATTTTAAAACCTGGGTATAAAATAATGAAAATATCAAACATTGTCTTCCAAAGAGAAAAATCATAAAGAAAGAACTGTTAATGCAATGCGTTATTATGTATTTCCTTTTAGGATCACCAACATATTCTAAAATAGACTGTGAAGACAGGTGCACAATTTTGTAAATGTGCTAAAAACCACTGACCTGCATGATGCAGAGTATTACGTTCTGGATCTAAATCTCAAATATTACTACATATCAGGTAATAGGAGTGCAAGTATAACACAAGAGAGATTTAGGAATTAATAACTAATTCTCTTATGTGATGGGATATTAAAGATATTCTACTCTTGAATCTTACCATAAGAAAAAACATAGGTTAAGAATTTTTTTCAGCAAACATTCAGTTAACTAAGAGTAGAAATAAAAAACAGAAAAGGAAAAAAAATCCTCTATATAATATTAAAACATAACAAAAGAGAGAAGCATGATGAGAGGATTAAAATCAAATATATTTACTCCAGTAATAAATTGAAAAGACACATTTCAGACTGGGTAAAAAAAATCATAATATGTTATTTCCAATAGACATTACAGCAGATAAGAGTTAGTCGGTAAGTCAGTCAGATATTTCCAGCTCATTCCTCCTCTGCATCCTCTACTGCAGAGTCTAGAGCAAATAGCTTCCCGTGTAGCGGGGTGAGGGGGGGAGGTCACGTGATGCAGTTCTAGCCAATCAGACGCAAGTGTGGGGTGTCTGGGAAAGTTTTTTGCTTTCCAGGTAAAAGAGACTTGACATACTGGTGCCACTCTTAGCTTTTTTCCTGACTTGGAAATAGCTGCGATGTCATGAGCAGCGGTAGCAGTCTTGCACACACAAGGCAACTAAACAACATGCTGAAGATTATTAAAGAAAACGCCTATGACCTCTAGATGTCTTAAAATGCAAAACGAAGTAAAATAAAAAGCAAAAGAATCTATACTTGTTTGTTTAAGTTTTCCTAGCTAATATTTACAATACACATAAAATAAAGTGACAGAAAAAGTTTAAAATAATACATTGCATGAGGACAAGAGTAGCATTAACACAAAAGAACACCTTCCTAGGTTAATATAAGGCAAAACAGAATGAAGGGGAAAAGGGCCATGTTATAGCAATAAAGGACAAATGTTACAGTGACAATATGATGACCATGAACCTCTATGGAACAAATAAAATTTTACTGAAATATGAAAAAAAAAATTGAAATCAAAAGAAAATTATTTTATAGAAACATAATAATTGTGGCAATTTTTTAAAACCTCTACCTGAATAAAATAAATAATAAAGTCTATTTAAAAAGCATCTATGTAGGGAGATACTTTACAAGCTAGATATAGGAGAGACCTTTCTAAAATAACCCAGAAGCTAAAACCTCTAAAGTATAAGAAAAAATATTTAACCACAAAAAAGGAAATATTTTTCCTTTTTTTTTTTTTTTCTTTTTCCGTGTCTGGCAACGGATCGCAACCCTCAGTGTTGCCCCCGCACCGGACCAGGGACCGGCAACGGGATCGCAACCCTCGGCGTTGCTCCCGCTCCTCGCTCAGCCAGTGAGCGGGAACCGGTCCGTATGTGGGATCCGAACCCTCGGGCGGGAGCGCCTGCCGCGCTTCCCAAGCGGTGCACTATCCAGTGCGCCACCGGGCCGGCCCAATATTTTTCCTTTTTAAAAAATTTTTTTTATTTTACTTCTCAAAATACATTACAGTTGATTTTCATGCCCCTTTCCTTGTTTCTCTCCCCTCCCCCCATCATATCTGTTCACTTGACTTAAAAAGTTCAAGGAATTTTTGTGATTGTTTTGTCTTCTCCCCCCCCATTTGTTTGTTTATTTATTTTTCTATTTTTAGCTCCACAAATAAGTGAGAGCATGTGGTATTTCTCTTTCTGTGCCAGACTTGTTTAACTTAATATAATTTTCTCTAAGTCCATCCATGTTGTTGCAAATGGCAGTATTTCATTCTTTTTTATAGCAGAGTAGTATTCCATTGTGTAGATATACCACATTTTCCTTATCCATTCATCTGATGGTGGACATTTGGGGTGGTTCCAAATCTTGGCTATTGTAAAGAGCGCTGCAATAAACATTGGAGAACAGGTATCCCTTCAACATGATGATTTCTATTTCTCTGAGTATATTCCCAGCAGTGGGATAGCTGGGTCATATGGTAGATCTACATGTAATTTTTTGAGGAACCTCCATACCATTTTCTATACAGGGTGCACCATTTTGCAGTCCCACCAGCAATGTATGAGAGTTCCTTTTTCTCCACAACCTCTCCAGCACTTATCGTTCTCAGTTTTTTGGATATTAGCCATCCTAACTGGAGTGAGATGGTATCTCAAAGTGGTCTTGACTTGCATTTCCTGAATGCTGAGTGATGTTGAGAATTTTTTCAAGTGTCCGTTGGCCATTTGTATATCTTCCTTTGAGAGATGCCTGTTCAGCTCCTTTGCCCATTTTTTGATTGGGTTTTTTGGTTTTTGGCTGTAAAGTTGTTTGAGTTCCTTGTATATTCTGGAAATATTTTTCTTTAGCAACAAACACAAAAGACAGAATTAAAAGTTAAACAACTAATTGGAAAATGCTTATGAAATAAATATCAGACCAAAGTTTAGTATTTTTATTCCTTAAAGTACTCTCAAGAATCAATAGGAAAAAAAAATGAACTAAGCTCTAAAACAGGAAATGCCTAGGGAAACATATTAAAAATAAGGGTATAAAAATATGTTCAATGAAAAAATATTCAAATATGTATTTAAATCAAAGTTAGTTCATATTTCTTTATAGTGGCAAATATTAGAAAGATTGATCCTACATGTTTTTAAACTTATTTTTATTAGCATATTCATTATTACAAATCATACTTATTCTTTATGCCCCTTTTCCAATCTGTTGCCTTCCCCCTCTCCCTTTCCCCCCTCCCCTTTTCTCTTTCCCCTCTAATAACCATAGATTTGTTCTCTCCATCTGATAGATTAACTGTTCCTCTGTTGG
>NW_007730646.1:26862-29218 GCF_000696425.1 Galeopterus variegatus
CATATAATCATCTTGAAAAATGGTGAAAACACCCATCTCTGTTTTAAAAAGAAAAATAAATAAAAGAAATCCCTAAGTAAATTGAATAAAAGAGAACACTTTCTAAACATGGCAAAACTCTAGCATATGAATGGCAAATGTTTTTCATTGTCTTTGCTCATTCCTATCAGTTGATGGTAGAGGTGAGATCAGAGCTGCCTGAAGACTGGTATATCAACAGCATCCAAGTTCTGCAGAAAGAGTTCTGAGATTCGGTCCTGGTTTCCATCATTAGTGCAGGGCTGGAGAGGGGCAGCACATATCTACGAATGCCATGAAATAGAGAATAGATGAGAATGTTCATTTTTATGTTATTGTTCAACATTTTATGAAAGTTCTACCAAATATGATATGACAACTGTTGGAAAGGAGGAAAAAAACATTACCATTATTTTTAATGATGCTGCTTAGCTTGAGTGAAATCAGGACCGTGTTAAGTGAAGCTCTGCATCAGGCAGTTCCTATAGCAGGGGGATGTGGTTAAAACAACAGCAGGTACCTCAGCGGTGAGTCAGCCACAGAGCAGCAGGGGGGCAGCCCAGTGACGAGCAGGCAGAGGAGGGATCCTGCCCAGTCCTCTCCCCTTCGTGCTTGCCCCCGCCCTTTGGGAACAAAATGGAGCGTCACCATTAAAGTATATTTCCAAGGAATTATGGACTTAGGAGGCATGAGGAATATCCAAAAAGTGAAGACATAACTTATTGTTACAAGCAGAATAAAAGCTAGCGAGGTGGGAGCCCTGGATTCTAGCTCCACCTTCATTGCACACATAGCCTTGCAAACATCCTTTTACTTTTGTGCTAATCACCCATAACATACAAAGTCTTAAGAAAGAAAAGAAAAGAAACAGATTTCTGACCTCTCATTCTTTTGTGCTCGACAATCACATCATTTACTGGCAAAACTTAATGCACTTTCTAATAAATGGAGCCCAAAAATTCAGACCAAAGATTGTCAAGTTATTATTATTATTATAATCACATTATCCTCAAGAAACTAAAAGTAGGATAACAGTCTTGATCTCTGCTTTTGCTAAATAAAGGCTTTTCTAATCGGTGCTAAAATGTGTTGAACACCAAGTTATTATCTGAATGGAGTTCTATTTGGCAACTGGTCTAATCAATTGTTTCACAATTTGTCATACAGTCATGCCAGTTAATTTGGTTGTCTGACAATGGGAAATTTGCTTTTGAAGATTGTGATTATTATGTGATAACNTCTCCATCTGATAGATTAACTGTTCCTCTGTTGGTTTGTTGCCTAGATGATCTGTCCAGTATTGAGACAGGTGTGATCAAGTCCTCCCCTATTATCATAAAGCACATGCTTCTTCTATTAGTTTGAGTGTGCTTTGTGGGGAGAGAGGACCTCTTTTTTATTTTTTTTTTTTTTGGTCTCTGCTGGTAGCCATGGCAATTGTGATGGCTATAGTGGGCTACCTGCATGGAAATGGTGTTTTTGGTGTGCTCTTTACCTGGTTGTGGCTAGGTTTGTCTTCCCCTGGCTCCATGCCTTGGGACATTGGTGGGGGCCGGGGCAGTGGTGGTAGCAGCTTACCTAGTTGCGGCTGGGTTCAGCTTCCCCAAATCCATGTCTCAGGCCCCCAGCTGGGGCCCAGGGCAGTAGTGGCAGCCTGCCCTATCCTACATTTTGTTGCTGAATGTGGCAGAGAAGGTTATGAGGCCCAACTGGCCTCATATTCTTCAGGCCCGGTCTTCATTTTAATTTACTTTAACACAACTGTAAGTGAAGACCAGCTATAACTCTTTGAATTAAATTTGAAGATACAGATAAAATGAATAATTTTCTAGGAAAATATAAATTGCCAAATCTAACTAAAGAAGAAGAAAATTTGAATATACCAATAATCATGGACAAATTCAAAAATATATTCCAAGAATTACTCAACTCAGATGGTTTTATAGGCAAGAGTATAGACTGTCAGAAATAGATTAATTTTATATAGTTGAAAGTTCTAGAGTATAACAAGAGAGGGAAAGTTTTCAAATGATGTTAATAAGTTAGCAAAACTGATACTTAGGCATGGTCTTAAAACTGAAGGTAAATGTTACTTGCTAATACAGATTCAAAAAAATCTAAATAAAACATTAACACATATAAGAATATATATATACTGTGGTCAAGAAATAGTTCAGCCAGAAACTTGAGTGATTTAACATTTTGAAGTTGATAATAATAATAATATTGAAATTAATAATAATAACAATTTGGTAATAATAGCCAAATGAGGAAAAGCATATAATCATCTTGAAAAATGGTGAAAACACCCATCTCTGTTTTAAAAAGAAAAATAAAT
>NW_007730646.1:30943-62037 GCF_000696425.1 Galeopterus variegatus
TAATCGGTATTGGATGCGTGATCCCCGATAATGATTTATATGACCTATTTCCAAATACATTCCTAAATGTTCTACATGCACAAATTGATTTTTAACACTCTGTTTCTGTAAGAATTTCAAAAGACACCTTGAGAAGACAGAAAACTTTGGTATGAAGGAAAGCTAAGGAATAATGATATTGCTAGTTCACCTTAAGTGGTTGAAGCTGATGCTCTTTAATGTAAGGAGTGTAGAATGTGACATTGTCAAAGCATGCAAAGTTTCCGTTAGACGGGTGAAATAAGTTTTTGAGATCTATTACACAGCTGAGTGACCACAGTCAATAATAATACACTGTATATTTCAAAGTTGCTGAGAGTAAATATCAAGTGTCTCACCACAAAAAATGATGGGTATGTAAGGTGAATTAGCTTGATTTAGTCATTATACATTGTGCGCACATATCAAAACATCATATTGTACTCCATAAATATATGTAGTTATTACTTGTCAGCTAAAAATAATATTCATAACAATAAAATAAGGCCTGGACTGTTATCTCAGTTGGTTAGAGCGTGGTGCTGATATCACCAAGGTCCAGGTTTCTATCCCACAAAAAAATAAAAATAAATGAAATAAGATAAATGCAAGGAGTGGTAAAGAATGCAGACTTGGGAAGCAGAATTCAGCTCTGCCACTTAATAGCTGAGTGAACATTGCAAAATCACTTAGTCTCTCTGTGCCTCGGTTTTCTCATCTGCCAAATGATTAAAACAGCATTTATCTCTTGTGTTGTTATTAATAAGGTGAAATGTAATGCACTTAGAACAGTGCCTAGCCCACAAATGTGAGCTGCTACTTTCATGCGGATTATCTCATATCATCCTCACAACAGCCCTAGATACAGCCATGAGGTTCTTCATTTCACAGTTGAGGAAAGGTTAAAGGTTAAATGATCGCCAGAGGCCACACAACCGAGGGGAGTCGGAATTCAAACCCAGGCAGTTCTTTTCAGACCCAGGCTCTCAGGCGCTGAGGTTTGCTGTCTCCTGTGGAGTCCTCTTGTGACAGTTATCAGACTTAGGGGTTACAGGCACACACTGNCTGTCTCCTGTGGAGTCCTCTTGTGACAGTTATCAGACTTAGGGGTTACAGGCACACACTGCAGAAAAGAGGTATTAATATCAAGACCATTGAGGAGGACAGTTGAGGGTATTTTCCAAACTCATCTACCTGGGAACTGAGGTCAGAAACGCTTCCCTTTATAATTAACCAGCAATCTTCCTTGGGCATGTGCAGTTCAAGCAGAATTTATTAAGCAAAGTGTTTGTGACATACCCTGTGCTGGATGCTGAGGTTAATAAAAAGATAAAGAAAATTAACGTGCCCTGAGGGAGCTCAGTCTGATGGAAGAGAGAGATATGCAAAGAGAAAAAAAAAAGAAAAAAGGACTATAACGCCATGTAATACACCATATGGCGGAATTATGTAGGATGAGCAATTATTACGTAGATTAGAAAAGAGGTATTAATATCAAGACCATTGAGGAGGACAGTTGAGGGTATTTTCCAAACTCATCTACCTGGGAACTGAGGTCACAAACGCTTCCCTTTATAATTAACCAGCAATCTTCCTTGGGCATGTGCAGTTCAAGCAGAATTTATTAAGCAAAGTGTTTGTGACATACCCTGTGCTTGATGCTGAGGTTAATAAAAAGATAAAGAAAATTAACGTGCCCTGAGGGAGCTCAGTCTGATGGAAGAGAGAGATATGCAAAGAGAAGAAAAAAAGAAAAAAAGATTATAACGCCATGTAATACACCATATGGCGGAATTATGTAGGATGAGCAATTATTACGTAGATGAGGAAGTCAGAGAAGATTTTGTAGAAGTGGCATTTGGACTGGGTTTGAACACCAGGTTCTGAGGCATAAAAAGGTGGTGCTGATGATGTGGAGGGTGGAGAGTGGATCAGTTGAAAAATTAGGCTTACCAAGGAGATAGGGGTCAGGATGAGGGGCTATAAACGCCGCAACAAAGAGTGAAACTTTATTTCAGACACAGTGAAGAGGTAGTCAAAGTTGTTGAGACCTGTATTTTAAAATAAAAACAAAACAAACAGAAACCTGTAGCTGTAGTGAGGACTGGAAAGAAAATACTGGAGGTGAGAAGGGTCAGGAAATAATTTCGCTTAGCAGTGACGATGAGGAAAACCTCTCTTCTTTCCCTTCTAGAATCTTCCCTGAATGCACTGCTGAAGACAAGGACCACCGATGACCAACTGCCATCAGGTCCAGAGGAGATGGCTTCCCTGAGGACTCAGCAGGAAGAGGAAAACCCCAACTGTGGTTCTTTAGCCATCACTGCCACAAGCCTACTTCAAGAAGTTCGTGGAAACATTTGTATTATCTTTTAATTCTATTTTTCCATGAATTTTCTGAAGTACCCTGATATTTACAGCCATTGTGTGAGGGAGCGGGGCTCTGAGCAGAAAGGGCTATGCCTCGAATAATCTCAGATTTAAGAATTCCATTACCAGATTTCATGCCAACCTTAAACTCTTCACATTTCTTTAACTTTTCCTCAGAATTCCTGTTGTGAAATTGTTAATTTTATAAATCTTCTCTGAACTGATAACACATTTCCCAAGTCTATATTTGGAAGCTCAAAAGCAGAGAGAGTCCCTCTAGGGTCAGATGATAAAAGACAAGCATCTATATACAGCTTACAAGCATAATTCACTTTTAGATGAAAAAAAGTTATACTTATAACATGCTTACAACCACCTAGATTTCACTGCCGTAATTCTGTTACCTAAAGTTGACAGGATAATGCAGCTTTTGGAATGGGAGTAAGGCATTTGGGCAAAAGAGAAGATAATAAATATCCAATTAATTATTCAGCACTTTATTCTGCCTCAGAGCTTGTGGCATCCCTAGGTAACGTTGACTCCTGCAGACCAGTCGCAGGATAATGCAGCTTTTGGAATGGGAGTAAGGCATTTGGGCAAAAGAGAAGATAATAAATATCCCATTAATTATTCATCACTTTATTCTGCCTCAGAGCTTGTGGCATCCCTAGGTAACGTTGACTCCTGCAGACCAGTCTCAATCACATTAGACAAGAGAGATGAGAAGTCTTCACGCTGACAGAGACTTTGCACTCTTCACGTCTGAAGAATCTCCAAGATCTGCATTAGCTCAATGAGTTTGTGCCTGCGAGTGCATTTTCATAAGGCAACAGTGTATGATCATGTCAGAAATGGCTGTTTTTAATATTTCAGTTTTACAAGACAATTAGCTACAAAGAACGTGACCACAGGAAATTAGGTGTCATTGTTTGACACTGCCCTATGGAGTGGAAACAATTTTACATTTTAATTACATGACCCAAATAATTCTAGGTAAAACAGTAGAGAACAATCATTCAACTCGATGTTCAGAAGCAACTAGACAAGTGTAGAAGAGTGTCTGAGTTTGTAAGAAACTAAATCGAAACATGCACAAATGGTTGTCTTGTATGTATAGAAAAAAAACAGCTGGCCATGCACACATAGTCTGAGAATGTACCCGCAGCATGGATGTGGGGAAATTATAAAGCAAATCAATTCCACTTCCCTGAAGTCCCTTAGCTGCCCAGTCCCCACCTCCATGGTGCTCTCACTCACAAGCAGGTTCTTCTCTCAGTTGTCCACAAAACCTCAAGACTAAAACTTCTTAAATTTTTAAACATAACTCAACATGCGGCATTCCAGGCACTGCCACGTGACAGCCAGTTGGTACCCTTAGGTTCACAGCTTGGACAGCTACCTTCTCTAATTTTATCACGGTGGATACTTGCTTTATATAAATATGTTAAGATTATTCAATGAACAGGTTAATGTAATTTTGCCCTGATTAGTTTTATTCCCATAATTGTTGCTTTATGTATTTTAGTATATGTTATGTTATACAAATTTAGAATTACTGCATCAAGGGTGTAGCAGACCCATGCAGGCAGGTAGGGAGGTTTTCCTCTTGTTTTATTTTTAAGAACAGTTGGATAAGATACATGTCTTTCCTTCCTTTGCACACTGGTAACACTGGGTATGGTGCTTTAGGGAGTAGATTTTCATTAATACTCTAAAATCTTTTAGGATATTAGGATTTAAATCCTTTGAGAATATTAGTTTTCTAATAATTTTCAAGCCAACTTTGGTGATTTGTCCAAATTTGTTTAAATTTTTTTTAAAATGCCTTTATTGCATAAAGGTTTTCAAGATGTTCTCTTATATTTAATTTACACTGAAGTCAAGTCGTGGCCCTTTGGCATTTCTAATATTTGTTTCTTTTCTTTTTTTCTTGGGCAATATAACCAACAGTTTTTCAGTTTCTCTGAAGAGAAATTCGGTTTTGATTTTGTTGATTCTCTCTATTGCACATTTATTTCCCAAATCGTTAATTTTTGTTTTTCTTTTTATTACTTCATTTATTCTATGTCCTTGAGTTTACATTTTGAATTGAAATCTTAACTCATTTGTTTATATCCTTTCTTAATTTCTAATGTAATATTCAAGTCTGTATCAAAATGAGTAATGACTGAAAGCAGTACATTCAAATGAGTCATGGCAAGAGCTTAAAGAACCGAGTTAACAAGTCTACCTCACATGACATCTAAAGTTCATCTACACATCCCGCTGTCTGTCCTACAATACTATGGCCTCAATTTCCCGTTCCCAGTCTTCCATGTTATTCTGATCTCATATCTTAGTTCCAACTTGTTTTCAACTAGCTCACTCCCTATTTAGTAATTATTATATAGTTTGCTTTTATAGCCATTTTAAATTTAGATTTACTATTTTTCCCCTCATAACTTTATTCTTCTCTGTGATCTTTCCAGATTCAATTTCCTTCTTTCTAGAGTTCAGTCTTTAATACTTCTTTCACTGAGCACCTGAGTTATTCACTAAAATTCACTTTATTTTGTCCTCATTCTGGAATGATAACTTTTATGTTCATTGCTCAGCATGGAGTTTCCCCACCATGTTTCTGGTTCACTTGGGAACTCCCAGTGCAGTGGTACAGGCATAGAACTTCAGGTTTTGTGGGGACCTTCTTCTCTCTCAGAGAAAACTCTTTCATTGTTTCACCAAGCCAGTGAATGGAGTTTTTCTAGATGGTGAGAACAGGAAAGACTTCAAAGCGACAGCTTTGTATGTGGAACTCTGGTCTTGCTTCCCTGCTCTGGGTGGGCTGTTGCACATCTCTTGCCCTGTGAAAGGGTTCAGACTCCAAACCCCTGCCCTAAGGGCTTCTACTCATTTTGAAAACTCCCTGGGCTGCCCCAGGGTCAGCTTCTCTTCAACACTCACACTTCACTTCTTTCTTCCTTTTCATCACCTCCCCTTTTCCACTCAATATCTCGCATATTCATTAATGTTCACTGCTGTATAGTATTTCATCATGTGACTATGCCACAATTTATTTACCCATTCTCTTACTAATGGACATTTTGCTCTTTCATAGCCAAAGTATGTTCCTCTTGGACATGTCTTCTGTGAACATATATGAGTTTCTCTAGGGTATATACCAAGGAGTAAAATTGCTGGGTCATTAGGTATGCACGTCTTCCCTGAAAGGTTTGGTAAGAATTGGTACCAAGATGAGAAATCAGGCTAGAAGGAGTTTATTGGCATGGGTGGTGCAGTGGGTGCATAGGTACCCCCAGGGGATGAGCTTATATTTCTTCTTGTGGTGAGTTGTGTTGTTCTGATTGGCCATAGCTTATGTTAATGAGGAGATAAATGATATATCCAATAAAAGTTGTTGAGGCCTTATGTTAATTAGGCAATCTTTTAGGCCTATGATTATTGGTTCCCTTAGTATGTAAAGCAGGGTTTCAGAGGGGACTAATGGCATGGAGTTCTATTGGGATTCCTTTGTCTTTTTATTTTACAGGGAAGTCCCATAGGGAGGGAACCAACATTTTGAGTATCTCTGGGTGTCACCATCTTAAATGGTCCTCCCCACACCTAATATTTCCCTTACTAGATTCTGCCGTATTGTTTTCCAAAGTGGTTGTACCAATTTACAATCCCACCTGCAGAATACGAGTTCCTGCCACATCTCTGCCAATAGTTTGCTTGTTGGTCTTTTTGTCTTTTTGCTGATCTGACAGGTGTGAAATAAATGATATATCCAATAAAAGTTGTTGAGGCCTTATGTTAATTAGGCAATCTTTTAGGCCTATGATTATTGGTTCCCTTAGTATGTAAAGCAGGGTTTCAGAGGGGACTATATATCCAATAAAAGTTGTTGAGGCCTTATGTTAATTAGGTGATCTTTTAGGCCTATGATTATTGGTTCCCTTAGTATGTAAAGCAGGGTTTCAGAGGGGACTAATGGCATGGAGTTCTATTGGGATTCCTTTGTCTTTTTATTTTACAGGGAAGTCCCATAGGGAGGGAACCAACATTTTGAGTATCTCTGGGTGTCACCATCTTAAATGGTCCTCCCCACACCTAATATTTCCCTTACTAGATTCTGCCGTATTGTTTTCCAAAGTGGTTGTACCAGTTTACAATCCCACCTGCAGAATACGAGTTCCTGCCGCATCTCTGCCAATAGTTTGCTTGTTGGTCTTTTTGTCTTTTTGCTGATCTGACAGGTGTGAAATCTTAGTTGCATTTTCCTGATTACTGAAGAGGTTTAGAATCTTTTCATGTGTTTCTTTACTCTATAATTTCTTTACCCATTTTTCTATTTTTAAGCTTTCTCCTTATTGATTTGTAAATACCTTATGGTCTGGGTGCTAGTCCTACATTATACAAGTTGGAAATATCTTCTCCAGTCTGTGTGTTGTTTTCTCATTTGTTTGTTTGTTTGTTTTCTTGACTTTTGATGTTTACCCATTTTTCTATTTTTAAGCTTTCTCCTTATTGATTTGTAAATACCTTATGGTCTGGGTGCTAGTCCTACATTATACAAGTTGGAAATACCTTCTCCAGTCTGTGTGTTGTTTTCTCATTTGTTTGTTTGTTTGTTTTCTTGACTTTTGATGAAAAGAAAATTTTACTTTTAAAATTAAAAGTTGTTAAAATTACCTGTCTTTTTCTTCAGGTCTTGCACTTTGTTGAAAATTGATTAAGAATTTTTTTTCCTACTCCAACTTCATAAAAAATTATCCCATTTTTTTCCTTAAATGCTTATATTTTGCTTTTTACATTTTATTTTTAATTCCGCCTTTATGTTTGGCATGAGGAAGGAATCCAATTTTATTTTTTACTTTATGGGTAATTATCAGAGTCTTCTTCTTGGTAAGAATAGGGCTTAATTTTTGTGAATGTCCCATTGAGGAAAAACAGACTAAATATTGAGCAACCTTCAGTAATTTGGAACAAGATTTGGAGCAAAATCCTTTTAAGATTTTTTTAAATGACTTGTCTCACTCTCCTAGTGAGACTTTTTCTTCCCTAAGACAAAGAGTTAAATTAAGTAGCCCTTCTCTATGAATTGCTCTGCTTAGCATTTATTTTTGTTACTGGGGTTCTCTACATGCCGATCTCTTTCCCCCACTAAATAGTGGCATCTTGAGGTTTGAGGTAGCACTTTCTGATTTTTGCATCCCTGGTGCCTGATGTATAATAGACACTAAAGGTTTGGCTGATTAATGGATTAATGAACATATTTGTAGCACTCAAAGAGGAGCTGGGAAGAGCCCCAGCCTGCTTGCTTAATGCCTGATGTAATCCCGTATAAATACTTTACTCATTCCTATGCCTAAAAATTTGGGAATAGAAAGATATTTTAAACCATGCAATAATTAGTTCTAGAAGTGTCTTGTCCTAGGCTTTTGTGGATTAATTTGGGAAGCAGCACAATGCCCCATTTACTTTCATTTTTCTTTTAAAGAGAGGCAGAGAAACATCATGCATACAAAAAGCTGCATTAGGCTGAGCCCAGCTCCAAGTGCTTAAAGAGTTACAACCCAATCCTGCACATTATTCTAATCTTTTTTCATTTGTTTTATCCCAATCATTAGTTATTTCATACCTCACATTTTTCACCTGTCTTAACACATTTGAACTCAGTAAAATTCTTCTTTGCACATGAATTAGTGTGAAATTTATTACCATATTCTTTCCACTTATTAAAAGGGATGTACTTTACAAAGATGACTGCAGTGCAAATTTATTATTTACATCCCGAGCGCTAGCCTTCATAACTACTTAATATGGATAAGGTGTTTAGTTTTCCAATGGAGTCCAGCTGCATCACCGGAATCAAACTTGTAATTGCCTCTTTGGGATTTAAAACCATTATAGTTGTGCTTTTATGTTCTCTTTTGTTTTGCTTGAATCACTTTTTCAGGTCTATGAAGTACAGCTGGCACAATAAAAGTTTGATCAATGCATAACCAATGCAGTGTATATTTCTTCCAGAAATATAAAACCCAGGTGAAAAATGTTAATCTGTGAAAATGATCTTTGTCAGCTACTTATTCGTGGAATTTAAATGGGTTTCAATCTTGAGGTAAGGGCTGAGCTTGGATTTCTGTGTTAAGTTTTCTCACTTTGCCGACGTCATGCATTGATATGTATGTTAGGGGCTGCAGGATAAAGAGTTTCTATTACCAAAAAGTCCATTTACTGTCCTTAAAATACTCTAGATTTAGGTGGGTTAAACAATGTACACTTGTATTGTCTTAAATACTCTCTTGATCAAAAAATGGGGGCAATGTGATGAATCTATTTTTCATTTTTTAGGGGGGCAAATAATCACACACCTAGATTTTTTTGAATGTAAGCATTATATTCATTTTAAAAACTTTCAGAAGCCTGGGAATTTAAAACTAAGTACTAATAATTATATATAAAATAAGATAAGATAAAATAAAACTAAGTACTAGCATTTCTTTTGGAGACAAAGGAACTGAGGCTGAGGCTGACCAGTTTCACTTGAAGGTGATATTGTGATTTCAAAATGGTATGGTTGCCTCTAATTTCTAAGTGCAACCAGGGTTAATCATGGACAGATGTTCACCATTAACTCTAAATTTCTTTGTTCTTGTCCATTAAAATTTGCTATATTATGAAGGAAACACAAAGCTGTGTTCATGGCTCCTCCCCCAAGAAGAAAATCACATATACTGATACAAAAAATATGACAGTGACAGCCATTGCCTTAATGAGCTCTGGATCTAGCACTTGTACCACCTGGGAACGACCTGGGCTGTTAACAGAATGTGTTGCCTTAATTGTTCCCAGCCTTTCCCTCCTATGCATTTTCTCCCCTTCAGGTCACCTGTGCTACAAAGACTTTTTGCTCATCATCTTTATCCTAAATCTGATCCTTGGAAAGAACTGATATTAGTCATTTACTCATTAGTGTAAGTTAAGATCATTCTTCTATCTTTTCCCTAACATATTAAGTCTAGAATCTGTTATTGTGGAATAAATTGCTTTATCCCTAGATAAATACATTTAAGCAAGAGCCCAGGAGAGCAGGGAGAGGGAAGCCATCTCAGAGTTTCTACAAGCTTTAGACAGCCAGGAGGTCTGCCTGGTGGCAGGGTCAGGACTAGGGTGCTAAATTTAAGGGGGCACGGTTATGCATTTTGTTGGCATACAATTGTTCATAGTAGTCTCTTGTGATTCTTTGTATTTCTGTGGCATCAGTTCTAAGTGTCCATCAATGAATGAATGGATAAAGAAAATGTGGTATATATACACAATGAATACTATTTGACTTTTAAAAAAGAAGGAAATTCTGCCATTTGCAACAACATGGATAACCTGGAGGATATTATGCTAAGTGAAATAAGCCAGGCACAGAAAGACCTATACTACATGATTTCACTTATACTCATATCAAAACATCACATTGTACCCCACAGATACATACAATTATTACTCGTTGATTAAAATTGAAAAAAAAAATTAAGGGGGGCATAAAAAAACAGTAATCAAGATAAGTAATAGTTCTCTGTAAGAATCAAAAAATAAATTTTGGAATTTTGTTTCAGTTGAGTGCCTCACTTGCCTCTCCTTAGCCCTGGCCTTGCTGGGTGGTCCTGTCCCAAACATTATTTATAGAAGCTGCTCACTGCCTAGTATCTGCCTGGTACCTCTGGCATAGGGATAGTCTGAACCAGGTTCCCTGTGGAGAGTAGATAATCAGCTTGTCATCTGCGGTCTGAGAAAATTGTTCCTTGTCATAGCATGCCTGGCAAAAAAATAAATGTTCAATAAACATTTTGAATTGGATTGAATGAATAAATTCATGAATGAATGAGACTGTTTTAATGAGCTCCCTAAAGAATTCTGCTTCCACAGGGGCCTGCTACACCTTGAGAAAGCTACTTAAGTAACAATAAACCTTAATACAGCATCTTCTGCTTCAAGCCACCATAGTATATATTAGAGGTGCAGCTGGTGGCATAAAGGCCTACTGATTTTCATATCCAAGGAATTGTAAGAGTTTGGCTTTAGGACACCTTTCCCAACCAAAATCTGGTCTACTTTCTTCTGTGCCTTGAGAAATACTCATATGTCAAATTTGACCTTGCTGAATGTTAAGGAGGTACTGTCTGTATTACTTAATCAGATCACTAGGTAGAGCAGAGAAAATTTGTTATAAATAGCCAGTCAAGTCTCATTCTTTGTAATAAAGGGTATTAAACAATTTTAAATGGTAGAAAGCTCAAGAATCATTTAGCTTTTGCTTAAGCTTCTAAGATTCATATATTTAAATATGCAGAGGTCCAGTGCTCTTGGAGTTCAGTTTAAGTAAAATAGCTAAAACACATAGCAACGACCTGGTGCGGAAAGAGCTGGGGGTTTATATCATTTATTTTTCTTACCAGTAGTGCCTAGAATGTTCACCTAGCTTTCTTTGCCATGTTAGACTTTGACCAAATCATCTCTCAGAAAAAAGCAGGCTTCTTTTATCTTATTTGTGGTTCAATTGAGCACATTCAATATTTATGGAGTAAGGTACTTGGTCCTAAGATGGCAGAGATGAACAAGGCAGAATCTCTGTCCTTAAGGAGGGAGGACCAGGAGGTGCTGAGCAGGTCCAGGTGGAAGAACGTTTCCAACTAGGACACAAATGTGGAGCAGTGTTAGAATGTTTGGCATCTGGCTGGAATCACAGAAATACGTGGGGAATCACAGAAACACTGGACTAAAAAAAAAAAATGGACTGGGCACAATCATGAGAGGTCCTAAGTTTTAATTTTATTCTGAAAAAAAATTTGGAACCATTAAAAGATTTTAGGCAGAGGGGTGATATGTATGCTCAGATTTGCAGTTTGGAAGAATCCCTCCCAGTGCAGTGAGGAGTTTGGGCTGGAGTGGGGGAAAGTCTGGAAGCAGAGAGGCAGAGACACTGCAGCAGGGAAGGTCACAGTGACTTCAATGAATGCTGAGGGCAGCTAGAGTTGAGGCAGTGCTGGTGGGGAAAGAGGGCAGGGCACATTTTGGCTTAGAGTGCCTATTTTTACAAAAATACCTTTGGCTGGTTGCAAGCTCCAAAGGAAAGTAAGCTCAACAGGAGGTGGCAAACGATGATCTGATTAGGGTAAACTCTCTGGATAACTTTACTAAGAACTGATGCAACTTGTCTTAGATAATTTTATCTTATTTGTGGTACAGATAGTTCTAAGTAGAAATACAGACATGTGCCATCTAGGTAAAGCCAGGCTCTGATGAATAAGCACACTGGTTGTTACTCACTGTAATGAGCCTATGTTTGTGCCCTGGACACTCATGCAAAACTTTGCTGTGCTGTTAGGATCAGGACATTTTCCATTGGGGGGCAGGGATTTTTGTTGTTGTTGTTGACAGTTATGTTCACAAGTCCCCATCCACTTAACAGATGTATCTATCTATCTATCTGCCTAGGTTTGGAAATTATTTCTTTGTGAGATGTAGTAATAATTATATTAAATAGCTTTTACACTCGCACACACAAATATAGTGCTAGTCATGTTTTGTGGGTGTTTTGCATGCTGCCGAAGGTTATTAGCCTATTAGCATTTCAACTTATCATCTCAAAAATATCTTGAATCCTGCACCTACATGGGTAAGCAAAGAGAAGTCCTGTAACTACATTCATTTACTGAACAAGTGTCCATTGAGGATTTGCTGAGTGGATCCCAAAGGAGTCACTGGTGGCTGGCCCCCTTCTTCCTCCCATACCTCCCCAAACAAAGTGGTCCCTAGAGGAAGAAGCTGTGTATAACTGGCTACACGCTCCTTGCCCAAGCAAGCTGCCCAGTTTTATCTGTAAAAGTCTACCCTATGTGAGTCATGATCAGCTCTTCTCAACCCTGGGAGGAGGATAGTAGGTCCCTACCTCATCTATGTCAAGTGCATTGGCAGACTATACATGTACATGTAATGATGCATGTATGGTACACATGCATCACCAAGCACCGTAGCTCGTGTACATGCAATGATGCATATGTGATACACATGCATCACTGAGCACTCTAGCTCAGCCACCTGCACCACATCTCTTTGGCTCATGTCTGATCTCAGTGGCAGCTCTTCTGATTTCAGACTCACCCACCTTAAGTGTGCACCTTGTGTCTCCTCTGTCTGTCCCACGGACTTCTCCACTCTATGGGCAAGTGCATCACCCTCAGAGGCAAACTTCACCCAGTGGGATGGGAGCCACAGGACAAGTGGCCCAGCCTCCTGCTGGGGTCTCGCTGGAACTCCTCCAAAACTTACCCTCATGTTGGTTTTGCTTCATTCCAATGTGGCCCTCATGTGGGACCCACACTTTCCAAATAGGCTGTTGTATCAAGTCCTTGTCTCAAAATCCCAACAGAAATAAAAGCTATGTCTGGCAGATAGTAGGTCCTCAATGAATGTAACACTCTAGACCCCTTCTTCTTCCCACTGTGAAAATGAGGACACTGAGGCCCAGGAGCTCTGAGTAACTTGTCCAAGATCACACAGCCTGAGACCCACAGAGAATTCAAATCAAAACATCTTTCTGGTGATTTCTATTTCAAAAGCTGCCTTGTGCTCTGTCCTGTGCAAACCAATGAGGACCCCTAGTGGTGTGAACAGAATGGACCTAGAGGAGCTGCAGGCAGTGCCTTTCAACAGCTGGACACCAAGAAAGAGATATGACGTCCAAGTCAGTGTCCTGATTCTGAGAGAAGTTCAACCTTCCAAGGTAGCTGCAGGCTCTTAATAAGCTCTATCAAGGGTGGTCCCAAAACTGAGGGGGCTGCCCCACAAGACAATATTTCTCTTTCTTGTAGGGGAAAGAGGAGCATCTTATTTCTAGGTTCCCAGGAAGTTGCTCTCTCTGGATCTCAAAACTCCCTTTACCAGTTTGGACAATTTCTAACCTCTCCTACATCAGCCAATTGCTTTACCTATTTCTGAAGTGAATCCCTGTTCCCAGATGGACCATCAGTGAGGGGATGAGGGGCAGGGGATAGGCCTAAATCAAAACAGGCTTCACATTCTGGAGTGTTAGCTGAGGACCCAATCTTCCCTTTGTGGGAGCATCTCTCACCAGGTGGGCACAGAACCCCATATGCCTGCAATAGTGCAGCAAATTTGAGAAAACAGGCATCTCATTTCTGTTCCTTTCAAAAGCCCTTGCAGCCCACAGCATTTGTTCAAGAGCTGTTTGTTGGGTGTCTCTGTCTTCAACGTCCTTACCCCCTTCAGCCCCCATAAAGTCAACCATATGCTCTTCATATGCAACTCACATCCTATTATAATAAGGTTTCTTTATCGTGCATGCCCTGTGGCCAACTGTGTCACACTCTCCTTCTGAGAAACTTGGGTGTATGGAGTTGCTGTTCTGGGCAGACTGGATTGAGAGCTCCAGGAGGTTGCACAGTGTCGAGGGAGCAGATGGAGCAGATGGAGACACCGTGGCAGAGCACAAACCCAAGAGCAGAGCCAGTGGTTGCTAGACCAGCCAGCACAGGGCACGGGAGAATGAAGGAGACAGCATATGCTTTACTAGTTTTTTTTCCCAGCTGGTGAAGCCACCTTCTTCTCCTTTACCTGTTCCCTACCTGAAGTATGGCCTGAGTGTCAGGAGTCCAGGATCCCCCTGAATGCAGAGCAATCTCCCCAATTCCTCCTCCCCTAGGACTGCCTGCTTAGAAGCAAGACTGCTTACAGACAGATAGCTTGAGAGAAGAGTAAAACAAAATAAGCTAAGTGCAAAGGGCAGATATGAAACAGATTTTTTTCAAGTCTCCAACTGTGGTAGATATTATAAGCAGAACAGAATTCATATGGAAGGCATTGACAAGGAATAAACATAGCACCCAAAGCTAGCATTTTCAAGGATTTGCTTCTTTGAACATAGGCATTAAAAAAAAAATTCACATTCTTACCAAACAATGAGCAGCAAAATCTCTCCCCCAAAATGGCAAAGGCAGATCAAACCTAGGTATGGTTACCTGTATTTGCAGGAACTGTTTCAAAAATCCCATTTCAATTTGCTATGAAAGCATGTGTTGCCCTAGCTTTCTAATCTATGTCGAAAGCTCAAAGGTTAAAGAGACTTGGCTGAATTTGTCTTAAGATATAGCCTTTGTTCTGATTCAATCATTTATTTGAATTTAATATTTTAAAGGACACTTCAAACAGACTTCACAAAGCGCTGTTACCATCCGGGCCATATTTATTATTTAATATTTAAACTGGGGAGATTTGTCAAAACCCTTAAGAATTAATGGTTGCAAACCTGTGGAGTTAAAAGGTTTGTGGAGAAAACCATTTGCTAACAACAGGGAGACAACGTCGCTGCAAGGCTGGGCCACTGTAATGCAAATATACGTTCGGGGATCTAGTACCATGGTGAGCCCAGCTACCCAGAAAAGAGCAGGAAGCATAATTTCCTTTAAATAAATATTCTAATGTGCTTAACTTCTGAACTGTAAAGCTCAGCTCGTGCCTTAAGAAGGAAGGTGGTGGTGAGAGCAGACCACTCTGGTAGTCCGGCCTTCACGCACACGGAGGCAGTCCCGAGGGCCGGGAACGATCCCACTGCATTAAAAGGTACCTCTGACCCAAAGGTCTCGGGACCTGGGGAAAACTATTTTTTGGTATTCAAGATCTATGATGCTGTCTCTATTTTAATGACGCCAAACGTCAAGAAGAAAATGAGAAGCCCAAATATTTATATATAAATGAGTGCGTCATGTCACAGAGACAAAATATTGTGATGATTTACTGAATTTTTCATTTAGATATTACAATGTTCTGTAGACCAACAAGGCTCTTGGATGACATTTTTCATAGCTCTTGATGTCCTTTACAGTGGTTCAGTAATCTTGATTAAGTGTACCAACTATGGAAATTCCCATGAAAATAAAATTAGGTAAAGACCTGTCAGCTGCAGACCAAGAATATTAAAGAATATATGACAGATCACGTGCCGACCACCAGATGGAGGAATGGAACGTGTAGGCTGAAATTTCCAGCAATAAAAGGATGTACTTTCATACAAAGGAGGCAAATCACCAGCAGAGCCCCCCAAACACCCCCAGACTGAGAGAGTAGGGGCTGAAGACAAAGGGGTCCATAGGCACAAATCTGCATGCTGTGAATGCTGCTGGGACACAGGGAAGCTCCTAGGCCACCCTCCTCTCCCTTAGTTTGTACTTGGCCAGTTAGAGTGCAAAGCCAATCTGGAACAACTATAAGTGACACCAGAAGAGACCATGACAGCCTGGGGGCTGTCTCCCACCTCTAATCTGGAGAGGCCAGAGCCTCTAGGCAAGTTGAGTGCAGCCATCAACAGGGTGAAAAGAGGACCCTGCCAGTGGCTTCAGGTAGTGTGAATGGACTGACAATGGTGCCACCCCAGCTGCCCGCTGCACATGGCAGGCCAGGTACTAAGTAAACAGAGAAGAAAGCCCTCGGCAGGCAAGTGTTGCTCCAGATCCAAATTCGCTTCTGGCTGCATTCCCTACTCTTTTCTTGAGCATCTGCAACCTTTATCTGCCAAAAATAGAGCCACAGAAAATATAAGCTGCTTTTATTTCTTTTTTGTCTACAACTAAAATACATGTGAACAAGGATCTATAAAATTGCTGACAAAGCCATCATAATACTTCGAAATGTACAAGCATCCTCCTCTGCTCCTACCCCCACAGGTAAAAATTCACCAAATGAAGAGATTCACTTGACCAAAAGGAGTAGCAGAGTCAAATTCCCCAAACAATATAAATTTATGACAAGAAACTTTTAAAAATTGTATATTTGGAGTTGCACTGTAAGTTTAATATATTTCAGAGTTTCTTCTCTGCAAAAGAAAAATCTATTTCCAGGAGAGAATGCTTTCAGGTAAAAAAACAGGATTTTCAGGTGTAAAAGCACAAGCGAAGTGGCGAACAGCAGCGCAGAGAATGAGGAGACCGAGCCCGCCGACTGTGGCCAGCTGCAGCGTGAACACGGGGCGCAGGACGTGCAGGAGAGAAGGACGTGGATGATAGGTCCGGCACGCTTATGAGCGTGATGAGAAGCAAACAAGAAAATAGAAATATGCAACAGATAATTATCTAATACAGACATAACGACAGGAGGATTCCTGTGACGAAAAAGTCTGCAAGGTGAATCTGGATTTCGTAGATCCATTACAAAGGTAATGAAGAAAGGCTTACACACACAAACCACATACACACACCCCACACATACACACCCACACCCACACATACTCACAATTCACACACCCCCACAACCCCCAAAACACCCCATACACAAACCCACACACACATCACACACCCTCCACACATCACCCCCATACACACACCCACACACACCATACACACACACACCACACACACACACTGCCCACACATATACACCCACACACACACCACACACACACCACATACACACACACACACCATACACACATCCACACACACACACACCACACACCGCCCACACATATACACCCACACACACACCACACACCACCCACACATATACACCCACACACACACCACACACACACCACATACACACACACACCATACACACACACACCACACACACACACTGCCCACACACACACCACATACACACACACACACCCACACACACCACACACACATCCACACACACACACACCACACACCGCCCACACATATACACCCACACACACCACACACACACACACACACACACCCCACACACATACACACTACACACAAATCCACACGCACACCACACCACACACAGCACACATACACACACGTATGCACCCCCCCACACACAAATCCTAGTTGTGGTTTTATATTTGAAAGACAAAAGAAAAAATCTTTATGTATTCTAGTAGATTTTTTAAAGGCAATCTAGTAAGAAAAAAATACACTAAAACTCAAAAGCAAGAAAATAATTGGGAGGAATATGTAAAGAAATTTGAAGAAAAACTTAAAACAAATTTTGTGCCATTTGTGTTGCAGACAAGAGGAAGACTTTTTTTCTAACATTGAAGGCCTAAAAATGTTTATCACTCACAAATGGTTTCTGAAAAATGCCCTCAGAAAAGTATTTCAGGTCATCGAGAAAAGTACCAAAATAAGAAATTTAAAATATTTAAAACTGTTGTTTCAAACAAATGACAGTGAGCAGTGTAGGCAGTAAAGTTTAGAGTTAACAGCAAAACAATTGCTGATATGACTATAACAATGCAAATGTTAAACATAATTCTTTTTCTTTTTCTTTTGGCAGCTGGCTGATATAGGAATCGAGCCCTGGACCTTGGTGATGTGAACACCACACTCTAACCAACTGAGCTAACCGGCCAGCCCCACACACATAATTCTTGAAAGAAGAGATACAAATTGTATTTCAAGAAATGAATCTAAAAACCCAAATTATTTAAACATCAACTGACAATTGGAGATAGAAGGAGATAATCATAGCATAAATATCTACGCCCAGTGGAAAGTGGGAGGGGAAATTAGTGGAAACTGAAGTCCTAATGCTGATAAATGGAGATTGATTCAAATATTTTCAGTAAAAAGATAGCAACTACTAGAGAACGGTAAGTATAGAACTTTTGAACTACTGGTGGAAAGAAATGTAAGCCACAAAGACAACAAAGGAAAAAGGAAGATTAAAAACTTAAAATAAGACAATATATAAATATAAAAAAAAGACTGAATTGGAAACAATCCAAAATGCTCCATAACATAGGACTAGTTGGATGAATTGCAGAATATCAGCACAACTAAACACTCTGTAGCATAAAAATGATGTGCATTTTGAAAAAGATGACATTAGTAAGTGACACACACACGCACCCCAACAAAGCATGGAGAGAGGCTGAGTGCACTTTTGTTAAACAGATACCAGGTGATATTCAAAGTACTTAGCAGCCTGTGCAATACTGACTCTGACCAATCAGGACAAGCCGTGAACAACCGGTACAGCTGCAGCATCAGTTGCAAACCCCAGGATGTCAGAGAGAAATCTGCAGAGAAGTTCGCACGTATGTAGATACCCAGGCCTAGAGTCGTAGATGAACGTCTGGACGGGTATAACCCAAATGATTACCGTCGTTATCTTTGGATTGTAAGATTAAGGGTAATTTTTCTTTTTCTTTTGTTTTTTAATGTTTATTGAAGTATAATTGATATACAAAAAAATTGCTCATATTTGAGGAGTTTGGAGATTATTTTTCTCAATGCTAAAACATATATATAAAATGATGTTATAAAAGAACATGGATTTTAAAGTGCTTTTCCTGGAAATCTAATACATTTCTTTTCATATCCGGTGGCACACCTTTTCAGAAGAGGTGGCCATGTGGACATACCGAACACAAGTTTCTTAGGATAAGCCGTTTGGTTATTTTTGGACATGGAATATTCAACTTCAACTCAATAGCATTATCCTTTAACTATAGCTGGTTGCCAAGAAATGTGGGACCAAAACCAAAACCAAAACTCAATAATTTCCTATCTAAAACATGGGTTAGGAAAAATAATCTAATGAAAGTTATCTTTTTTGCTAGAAAAATAGGACTCGAATACAAACACATCTAGTATATGGCATATGGTTTTAATTTATCTGAAGAAACACATTTATGTGTTTTCTACTTCACCTTCACAAAGCATTTATTGGTGACATTTATTTTGGGGTTTCAGATGGAATTGTGAAGGGTCAGTTCTCAGTTTTGAGCCATACCTTTTTGTATTCTTAAAATCTGTGTCACTGTTCACTTCTATCGGTCTAATTGTGATTGAAGATAATCAACACTCTCGTGCCCTCACATTAAATAAATCATCAGCCCAGCTCTCCGTTTTGGGCTCTGAAGAGCACAGCCATAAGCCCTGAGAGCGGGAGGAGAGGAAATGTCCCACGCACAGAAACCCACAGCAGGTCCTCACAGGCCTTTCCCAGGGCTGTAGCTAGACCAGCGGGCTGAAGGGTTTGCTGGAGAACGCTTAGTCATTCAGCACAAGCCATGGAATGCTCAAAACATGTATATTTTGTTGTATCTTTCCAAATTGTGGTCATATCCAAATAGAAAGTAGGAAAATTGAGCTTCACTGGGGGCTCCATGGGTGACTTGAAACGTGATGCTAAGACACGCAGCTCATCAGTCACCTCAGAGTGGCCAGTGGCAGTTGAAACTCCGGGGAGAGATTTAACTCAGGGAGGAAAGTTTGAGGAGTGTAGAGGAGGCAGATGAAGTAGGAGCTCTGGATCAACCCCTGCCTGGAGGAGAGAGAAGAGGCAGAAGGGAGCTTCATTGCTCTGCGGACAGTGGCAAAATAATCCAGAGAGGGAGTGTGGATGGGTGCACCTGCTAGGCCCACCAAATGCCCAGACCACCTGTTCAGTCACCTCTTCAGCTGGAAGCTCGCCCAGTGCTGAACCTCGTCACGACTTCTGTTTTCAGGCCCCCTGGCCCTGGTTCCTTCATGCTCCCTCTCCCCACCCCTGCTCCTCTTTCCCCTTGTTGTTTCCTTCATCTAGCTCCTTGTTTGTCTTCTCACATCCCATCACTCATGCTTCGTGCTTTTCCCTACTCTGCACCTCGCATGCATGATGAATTTGGGGGAATATAGCTAATAATTGGTTCTATTTTTGTTAAATGCATTATACATATAGAATGTTCTGAAACTTGAGGAATTCTTCAAAAGCACTTGAGAAATACTCCTATGAACTGAAACTGTGTAACGACTTATCACAAAAGTCCGCAATAGCACAAAACCTTTTGAGAAAACAGAATAAGGTTGGGGGGGAAATATAATTTCTTCCTCAACCTTCATGAATTTGCAGTTGAGACAGACCCCTGCAACAAAGGACAGATTAACAAGAGAAAAAGAAGAAAGTGTATGAACATGTGCAGTGCATATCACTCGGGAGAAGCCCCAGTGAAAGGTAACGCAGGGCAGGGGCTTAGTATCTGGCTTATTCAGCATCTTCAACAATGAGTGACACATTCATGGAGAAATGACAGGACAAGGGAATGGGTTTTGGGCTTCCAAGGGCGGGAAACTGTGGAAAGGTAAAAGTATAAGAAGAAACAACTGGAGTAAGCTTTGCTTGCAAATTCCTCTAGTGCCGCCTCTGGGCTGAGTGTTGTCTCCAGTAAAGGAGAACTTATGTCCTGTCTTTCAAAAAAGAAAGAGGGAGGGTGAAGAATGCTCTTCCTCAGTTTGCTGCTTCTTAATTGCCTTCAGCTCAAAAATATTTATCTCAAAGAGGCATATTTTGGGGTGACATATTCTGGTTTCCTTCAGTGGGAAAAGCAAAATCAGTTCTTACTGATGATTGGCATTTATACAGCCTAATGCACGGTGCTTTCACACGGTGGCTCCTGAGACCTGAGGTGGTGAGAACCAAAATAACAAAGATGCTGAGGATAGTAACCCTAATGACGTCTCATGAATGACCCCATCACTCCTCACAACTCCCCTTGAGGAGGGGTGTTACTATCCCCTCTTTGCAGATGAGAACACCAAGGAATCGAGGTTTAGAGAACTTACCCCAGTGAGGTGGCAGGAGGCCAGCACAGTCATGGTGAGCCAGTGCATCAGTACAGCCTCTGTGCAGGGGGGTTTGCAATGCTTCAAAATTTAAAGTATGTCACCTTGATCCAGCAATTCTATTTCTAGCTATCTGTTCTATAGGCCTATGTCGACATGGGCAAAATGTTGTATGTACAAGGATGTTAATTGCAGTATTATTTGTAGTAGCAGAAAATTGAAAACAACCTAAATGTCCACCAATTGGTGGCTGATACTCATACAATGTCTTAAAAAGCATATGATAGCTCTGTACGTACTGATATATTAAGATAAGAGTAAGATGCAGAATGGAATGATATGATGGTATGTTATACTATAATTTGTGTGCAGGGATATATTATTTATAAATACAAGGGTACTTCAAAAATAGTTAAAAGATAATACTAATATTTCCATGAACTTTTTGAAGACTCCTAGTACAGTACCTGTCTCTGGAAGGATGCACAGAAATAGTTGTTGCCACTGGGAGGGGAACAGTAAAGCTAGGGCTCAGGGAAGGAGACTCACTTTTGATTGAGTAACTTATGTATGTTTTGAATTTTGTACCATGCACATATGTCCTACAGTCCAATTTTTAAAAAAATTCAAAAGTAAATAATTTTTATAATAATAAAAAATCAAGATTTGGGGCCGGCCCGGTGGCGCACTGCGCTAGTGCGCCGCTTGGGAAGCGTGGCTGCGCTCCCGCCGAGGGTTCAGATCCCACATACAGACCGGTTCCCGCTCACTGGCTGAGCGAGGCGCGGGGGCAACACCGAGGGTTGCGATCCCATTGCCGGTCCCGGTCCAGTACGGGGGCGACACTGAGGGTTGCAATCCGTTGCCGGACATGGAAAAAGACAAAAAAAAAAAAAAAATCAAGATTTGAAGTCATGTAGAGAGCAGTTGCGGGGTGAGGACTGGGTGCCGAGCTGCTGGCTGCAAAGCCCGGGCTTCCACCGCAACATTCCTGATGCGCCTATTACCCCTGCTTTCACAGAAGGGGAAACTGACTCCTAAGGTTAAATGGCTTACCCAGGATCACAAACCAGCAAGTGGGTGGGCCAGGGCTGGAAGGCAAGTTGTCCAGTTGTAATGATAGCAGTTTCCTCCTCATTGCTCATACATCAAATCCCACATGGGGAGGGCACGCTAGGGAGGAAAGAGCATGGGGAGTTAAAGTTGAAATTTCTTGATGAGAAGAAGGAAATGAAGGGACATTGAACACATGAGGATTTAAATCTAAACCACCAAGCTTCCTCTCCTCTCACCTCCTAACCTTGGCATCTACCCAACAATAAAGGCAATACTGTTCACAAGCAACAGTTATTGTCACTGTGACCAAACTTGAGAGCCTTGATGGCTGCAGCCACTCATTCATTTCTTCATTCATTCATTCAGCAAACACTTACTGAATGTCCTAACCGGGCAAAGAATTGGAACACAGAAGTAAATCACACATAGCCTCTAATCCTCAAAGAGTTTACAATGTAGTTGGGAGAGACTGGGTCCTGTATGTTACTCTAGCCCCTACAATGGGCAACTGGGAACATAGTAAGTCTCCAATAAGAATTTATGAAGTAAACGTGAGTGTGCATGGCTCTTAGCTGCTGTGGAAGACCGTCTTCCACCTCTCGCTCCAGCAGCTCCTCACCTCCTCCTCTCCACCCCCCTCCAGCCATGAGACACCCCTTCAATGTGTCTCCAAACCTGAATGATAACTTTTAATTCAGGGGCACAGAAAGCAAGATAACTTTGGCTTAAAACAATAACAACAACAAGAAAAACCCTGAAAACATTTGTTCTCAAGTCATAGTGTTTCAGCAAGGAAATGTGATTCCCTCTCTATATTCTCATTTTATTTATAAGTGTTTTGCTGCAAAGTGGGGAACTGCCGAGCTCCGTGTCACAGCCTGCAGCACAGCAAACTGGCTTTTTCTGAAGCTCATAATGTGATAATTAAATTGCTAACAGGCACCTTAGTGATGGCATTTGCTGAAGATGTGAAAGCCCTCTCACAATTGCACCTTTCTGTAGGGGACTCTTCAGTGGAAGCAGAGTGATCACCTCATGGGTTCTTTTTTATATATATTTTCTTCCATGAGTACATTAAATTTTTATGTGGAGTGAAATGGGACAAGGACTTGTTTCCTTTCCACTGCACAATGATTTATTACCCAAAAAAGACCGCAGAACTAATTAGCAGAGTAATTAATTAATATAAATTTGCATATTTGCATTTGCAATTAGTGCAGCCGACTGATTAGTCTGAAAATGAGAAGTTTGACTCATTAGATGTTAGTGTCTGCTGGACCAGAAAGCGGCTGCCAGATGAGGCGGAAAAGGGTGGAATAAGCATGTGTGTTTCTTTTGTTAGAAGAATGGAGAATATGCTCAAATATCTGGGGCCAGACATCAGGGTTCGCAATTTAAAAAAAATAATAAATTATTTGCTTCCATTTCTGCTACTCAATGTTCCTTGCCCTTTTGCCTACAGCAAGTTATTCCAACCGACCCTGGAAGCCATCACACCCCCCGAGAGTGGGCTCCTCCTATTCCCTACAGGCAGAGGGGTCTCTGTTGTTTGTGGGCGAGCAGAAAATCTGTTCTGGTTTGATGTCCCAGGAATTTGACTCCTGCACCCAATTCAGTGGTTCTGTCAAAACAGTTCTCTAGTGCTGATGAGGACCCTCGGGGGACTTGGTGAGTAGACTCCCTTCCCTTCAGGGGCTTCTGCTGATTGCAGTCTCTTTGTTCCTCCAGCTGATTACCGAGCTCAAATCTCTCATATCCAGTTGACTGAGTGAATCCATTTCTGCAGAATGACACAGGACAAATAAACTATAAATATACACAGAGACGTGCAGACACACAGACATCAAATAACAGACATTGAGCACCCATAGTAAAATGGAGATTTTGCTCAAAAATGTTCAGGGAGGTTGGGGGAAAATGAGAAATGGTTGATTTGACTTCACTAAATCTATTTTCAAGGTAGGGATTCACATTGAAATAGGAGAGGGCCTGACCTGTTATGAATGCTTCCTTTAGTAATAAGGGATGCTTTCAGTCTAAAGTCAAATCAAAAGAAAAATAAAATTATTTCATTTGTTCTCATAACATTCTTTCTAAAAATGAAATTAATTGCATATACTTTTCTTGATGCTTGCATACCTTTTCTAGATGCTAAAAGAAATTTTTGAAAATATGCCACATTGGCTCAGTGCTATAGATACTTTGTAGGTAAAAAATTACCACTGAGGTTTGTTAATTTATGAAATAACTTTCTAGACTATGCAGTTAGTTATATTGTAGGTCAACTCCTGCCCTCAGGATCCAAAGATAGTTTAGAGAGAAGACCTACGTGCCCTTGCCTTATGATAGCAGAGTGACACTGGACTCATTGTTCCATCCCTTCCTTTGCAGTATTTTTTCCAGGTCCAAATAATATCAAATGCCCCTCACCACCACCACACCCTAAGCCAGGAACTCTGCATTGCACATGCCAGGGGGTGCCAATCTCATACTGGTCCTACCTGTCCTTCAAACCTTGCTCTGACCTCACCTCCCTAGCTCTGACCAGAGAGTAAGTTCCTTCCTCTACCCTTTGTCCTCCAAAGCACTTTGTTCTTGACCCTGACACCCTGCTTGCCAGGCAGTGTTACAATTATTTCTTTAGACCTTCACTTCATTTCTTAGACTGACAACTTTTTTGACATAGCTATCTTATATTTGTATCTTCGTATCCTCGAACCTAGTATGCAGTACTACCTGCTACATAGTAGATAATAAGTAATGCTTGTTAAATCACTGCATGAGTGAATTAATGAAGGGATTTATTGTTTGACTATAGAATAAATTTATCTAGAGATTTGCTTACAAGAAAAAAAAAGCAGCTACAAAACATGCAAGGAAATGAGTAACTCAAAATGTTGTTGAGTAAAGTGAGAGAAAATGAAATGGCCAGCGTACCAGTGCAGTCCCCAGTTCAAACTTCTGCTTGGGGCCTGCAGGTGCTTTGTTTGGGGTTTTTCCTCTCTAAGCACTTTGCTTAAGAAGAGTCCCTGGTGTTTAATAGATGTCTCATAGATGTTGAAATTTTAATTCTTTGTAATTTTACAAAACAACCAATTACTTATTCTTCCCAAATGGGTTAAAAAGTAAGACTTAAACAAGTAGCCTGAATATAATTTTTAATAATAACATAAAGCTGTCATATAACTAGTAGTCCTGAAAGAATTGGAGCTGATGAATAGGATTAAAAATAAATGTAGAGTTTGGTGGCAAGGCAAAACTTTAATGTGGTATTTGAACCCGAGTTCAAAGGAAACAAGTCTTTATTTTGATCAGTTAAATATTATTTTGTTTCTTTATTTTGCCATCCTTTATACAGTCTTCCCAGGTAGACCCCAATCAAGTCTTTCTTAATGATGTATTCTTTATGGCTGAGGCAGGCATATACCACAGTGCCTGTGATGTCGTAGGACTTGATCAAGGTCAACCACCTGGAACTTGACTTAGATGCTACTTCAGTCAGTATCCCTGATATTAACATCACCATGTTTCCTAACAAAACACTTCGAGAAAATTCTGAGTTATAAACCTTTTTCCTTCCTACAAATGTTGGTACACAATTACTTCACTGGTAGTCTCTCAGTCAATTATTTGTGGGTCTGTCTGTATTTATTCCCCACTTACCTCCAAGAAGATTTGAGGTAGCAATTGAGTTGAACATTTTTATATCCTTCGTAAAGCAATTCACCAACTAAAAAGAGAGATTCCTTGTTTCCTAACTGTGCCATAATACATATGATGGAATATATTTTTATATTTGTTTCCTATAAACTGCATGGTTTATTTTCTGGAAAATTATCACAGATACATTGAGAGGATACCAGCAACGATAATGGATGGCAATACCTTCTGTCTTTATCACTGGAAAAGACAGAAAATAAAGTCATGTCGCAGAAAATGTACAGTAAGAATAGCTATAATTGTCCATTCCATATTTGCTTGTTGAGAAAACAAAGAGTGATTTTTATATTTGTCTGAAAACATAAATTATGACTTTCTTATTCATGTAGTCATCTCCAAATGAGACATGCAAATGTGAGAGCTCATTCGCCATTGCAGCCCCAACACGGCACTGCTTTGTCCTAGAACTTTGCTGTTGTTTTTCCTAATTTCCTATTCAAATGGTGACCAGAAATTAAAGAGGTTTAGTTGTGAGGTTTGCTTCTTATATTTAAGAAACTATAACCCAAAAGGGACATACAACTCTGGTAACAGCAGAAACTTTTTTGTGCTCTGGTAACTTACACACTGAATTTTCTGTCTTTCCTTCTTTTTTGTTTTTTTTTAAGAATCATTCCAGATCATTAGTCCATTAAGTGAATTAAACACTTTGGCTATTTTAGTAAAACACATTCCAGACTTTTAACATTTTTTGAAAAGGGAGGTACTTGTGCATCTTGCAGGGCCCAGGTCTCCAGCAACTGCACCACCTCTGTGGTTTATGCTTCCCTGGAAATGCGCAGGATCCTCCAGACCATGGACCTTTAACATTTAAAATAGTATTTTGTGAATTCATCCTATCTTTCACAAACTATAAGGTTTAATAGCGATTAACACTAGACCACAGCACTTTCAAATTAACGATAGCCCTGCCAGTTCTAATTGGTATTCTAATTAGCCCAACCGATTCAACTAATTAAGAAGATTAAACTTTTTAACAAAGGCTATCTCGTTTTGTGTGTTGTAAAATGGAATTTAAGAGGGGTGAAAGGGGTGGATATGATGGGGGCAAAGAGGATAAGAATAAGCCTGGTTTTCCATTGCAGACTCAGAGGGGCAGCAGTTTGGAGCAGGTTAGAGAGAGCAGCCTCAAGTAAGAGCAGAGGGAATGGGCTGGCCCTGCTTTCTTGGGGTGAAGGGTCAGAGCAGCCTTTGCATTCCAGAAAAGCAAAAGCAAGTTAATGCCATGATGCTACTCTACAGTCCCTGTGCCTGCTGAGACTTCCTATAAGTGGTATTAGAGGATAAGTCAGCTTTGTGTTGGTTCACAATGAAGTGGGACCGTGAACCATCCAGCTCTACGACGTATGGCATGACCTTTGTAAAGTGAGGGATATGGGGCTCCGTAACTGAATCTCTCGACAATTTCAAAATGTGTTTAATTGAAGATCTCCTATTTTAAAGAGCACTCTGTGCTCTGGTAATCTTGGCAATTGAGCAGGAAGACCTTTGCAGACTACACTAGGGCCTGGCTGGATTTAATATGGGGCTCCGTAACTGAATCTCTCGACAATTTCAAAATGTGTTTAATTGAAGATCTCCTATTTTAAAGAGCACTCTGTGCTCTGGTAATCTTGGCAATTGAGCAGGAAGACCTTTGCAGACTACACTAGGGCCTGGCTGGATTTACAGTAAAAACCAAAAACATGGTGTGTTCCTTGGCTGCTCTCTTCCTCTGACATTTCATATCCAATCCATCAGTAGATTCCATGGGTTCTTCCTTCAAAATACATCCCAACTCTGGCTACTTCTCCCATTTCCGAAAGGGGAACCCCTCTTGTCCAAGCCACCAGAATCAAAACTTAAGGAAGTGCTCACTCCCAGGACTCTACAAGCAGGTACATGACTGTAGGGTGAGTGCCTCCTTAAATTTAGGAGCCCAGGTGCCTCATTTGTTTCACCCCATCTTCTTCCACCTGCAATGTTGACATAACCGACCTCGGCTTTACCTTCCTCCTTTTAAAGCCTATTCCCCACACTGCACAGGCCATGGTGAACCTGCTCGAAGTCTTCCAGTGACTGCTCATCCTCTTGGGAGAAAGTTTGAAATCCTCACCATTGCTTACCAGGCCCTACGTGAGCTACAACTAGACACCTCTCTGGCAATCTCTCATATTTTTGTCTTCCTTGGTCACTAAACTCCAGGCATGAGGTGAAGGGTCTACCCCAGGTGCAGACCATTAGGGGACGCATTATCTATAGAGAATTTAAATACATTTAAGACACAGATACAGTGGATCTGCTTTTTATAATCACCATTCACCAGCAATTCTAAACCATGTCAGTGATAAAATACTACTCACCTCCTGAAAGGGAAAAACATCCTTTGTTGATCTAAGTCTGTATTGTCTAATATAGCAGCTATTGAACACTTAAAATATAGCTAGAGTGACTGAGAAACTAAATATTAAGTTTAATTTTATTTTAATTAACTTAGATTTAAATTTAAAATCTGATATTTCATTCGACTACTGGAAAACTTTAAAAAGTGTTTTTTAGCAACTTTTGCATATGAATCTATTTTTCAATAGTAAATTTTATGAAATCTAAATACCAGTCAAATATTTCTGATGAAAATTTGCCATACAAATAGAGATGTGCTATAATGCAAACTAAACACCAGACTTTAAAGACTTAGTACAAAAATAAAGAAAGTAAAACACCTTAATAATTTTTTACACTGAGTACATGTTGAAATGATATTTTGGTTATATTGCAGTAAGTCAAATATATTATTAAAATTAATTTTCCTATTTTGCCTTATCTTTTTACCATGGATACCAGAAAATTTTTAATTTTTCAATTACATATGTGGTTCATGTTATATTTCTATTGGAAAGTACTGATCTCAGTTCTAAATCAAGGTACATAAATTACTGCCTATAGGCAAAATTTAGTCTACCACCTGAACTAAGAACTGAGAATGGTTTTATCTTTTTAAATGGTTGAAAAATAAAAAAGAACAATATATCATGATATGAAAGCTGCATGAAATTCAAATTTCAGTGTCCATAAATAAAATTTTATTGGAACACAGCCGCTCTCACTTGTTTCCATATTATCTATGGCCACTTCACAATGCAAGGGCAAAAGAGACCTTAAAAACTGCAAAGCCTTTATGTATTTACTATCTGGCATTTTAGAGAAAATGTTTACCCGTGTTGTTCTAGACAGTTGATTCAGTTGCTAGTGAGATTTTATATATATATATAATATATATATATATATATTATATATATATATATATTATCACTAGCAACTGAATCAACTGTCTAGAACAACACGGGTAAACATTTTCTCTAAAATGCCAGATAGTAAATACATAAAGGCTTTGCAGTTTTTAAGGTCTCTTTTGCCCTTGCATTGTGAAGTGGCCATAGATAATATGGAAACAAGTGAGAGCGGCTGTGTTCCAATAAAATTTTATTTATGGACACTGAAATTTGAATTTCATGCAGCTTTCATATCATGATATATTGTTCTTTTTTATTTTTCAACCATTTAATCCTTGTTACACAGTTGGCCCCTGACATACATAGATGGAGCTACAGGACAGGTACCTGGATTCAAAGAAAACAAGGCACAGATACCTTATAGAATTATTGTGAGAATTAGATAATAATTGAAAAGCACCCAATAGAGCCTATCACTTAGTAAACCTCCCCAAAATACCTTTCCTTACCCCACCCCTCAAAAGCGTGTCCTAAGGGGCTCATCACAGTTCATTGGAGGAAGTAAGCAGTCAGCTGCAATTCCTCATGGAGGTGTGGCAGTCGGGCTGCTTCTAAGAGGCCTCTGACACAGTCTGGGGAAAGCATCAGTAAATGCACCCTTAGATTGACTCAGGCTTTACTCAGCAAGGCCGCTTTTGCAACACAATCATCACTCATCTCCAGTTCTAAAATTGCTGCGAATAGTGTTTGTCAGTACTTCCTAGTGGTAAATGACAGAAACTCAAACCAGAACTTTTTAAAAAGTGAATTTACTGCTCCCATAACTGAAAGTTTCAGGTACACCTTGCTTTAGCCATGGCTTGATCCAGATGCTCAAAAATGCCATCAGGAGTCTGTCCTGCTCCACATCCTAGCTCCCCTTCCTCTGTGTGTGCCTTCTGCTCAGTCAGCCTGCTCTCAGGAGTGGACAGCGGGGTACCAGCAGCTCCAGGCTTACATCCTTTCAGCTCAGCAGCCTCAGTGGAAAAAGGTATGCATTTTCCACTGTGGAAAATGAGTACCTTTTTCCAGTAGTTCCATCAAAAGCCTGGGGCTGACTCTTCACTGTGCCACTGAGGTTGGGTGCTAATCCTCAAATAATCGCTCCTTCCAGGGGACAGAAGTAGTTGACTGGCGAGGGCTGGGTGCTGGGTGTAACCTCTCAGCAGGTGTGAACTTAGCCCCACAGGAGGCATGTAGACTAAAAGTGGAAGAGAGCTCATATGACAAAGAAAAGGAGAATGTTTTTGCCCAAATATGAAGAAATAGACTCTTGGCATGCAGAAACAGATGGCTACTGCAAGTAAGCAAAAATTCAAAACAATACACCAACAGTAGTTTAGAAACTTAAGATAATAACTAAAGCTGTGATTTCTTAAATAAGACCAGCCTAGTTTACATCATTCAGAAGTTATGATTAATCAGGTAACTTTTAATATTATGAAGGTATTATTCATATAGCAGATAAATTAGCAGATAAACTATGTTTGGCCATAATTTTTTTAAAAGAATTTACCTTCTTTGAAACAAACAGTCATGAAATAAATGTAATTCTAAAGAGAGAACAATGGATTTATCTCACATTTTTTATTTGTACTTGAGACTGTATTAAACAATAGTCCTAGGTTTTGTGACAGCTATTTCCAAGAAATCATATTTATTAATTGGTGACGCATATGTATGTATATATGTATGTATCTCTGTGTGTGAGTCATAAAATATAAATAAAGAAAATGTTTCCCTTTTTAAATGTATTTTTTTTAGAGTAAATAATGATAGAGCATAACGTTTTCATCATCTTCTGCTGGACTGAGACTAGGCTAAGGTGAGTGAGTCACTCTCTCCAGGCACGGAATTTAAGTGGGCACCTGTAATGAACTGAATGTGTTCTGCCAAAATTACGTGTTGAAGCTCTATGCCCCAGTTGATGGTATTTGGAGATAGGGACTTTTGGAGATAATTATGGTTAGACTGGGTCATGAGGGTCCTCATGAGGGTGGGACTTCATGAGGGTGAGTCCTTCTTTGTGGCCTTAGAAGAAGAGGAAAATCTCTCTCTCTCTCTCTCTCTCTCTCTCTCTCTCTCTCCCCCTCCCTCCCTCCCCACCCCC
>NW_007730646.1:62140-79242 GCF_000696425.1 Galeopterus variegatus
CTCTCTCTCTCTCTCTCTCTCTCTCTCTCTCTCTCTCTCCCCCTCCCTCCCTCCCCACCCCCACCCCCACCCGCACATACACACACCACACACTCAGAGAAAAGGCTGCGTGAGGACACAGGGAGAAGGTGGCCATCTGTAAAGCAGGAAGAGAGCCCTCAACAGAAACCTAATTGGGCTTCGCAGCCTCCAGAACCATGAGAAGTAAATTTCTGTTGTATAAGCCTCCCAATCTGTGGCATTTTGTTATGTCAGCCTGAGCAGACTAAGACAGTACCAGAATTAAAATAAATACTATTTTAACGCAATGTTTTAAAAAATCAAAATTAAAGCAAAAATCCATAATGAACAAAATATCAAAATTGTATCTGTCCTCTGGGTCCCAATCTAGTGACCTTTCTTTTTATGACCTCTTGGTATATGAAGACAGTCCTAATGATCAGCCTTTGAAAATGCCTACTGGGGTTTCCTGGATGAGGACTCTCATCTTCTTGGCACCGAGGATGGCACTGCTGCAGGGCAGGCTTCAGGGGCATGTAGCCCATGCATTCAAACAGGGCCCCATGCTCAGAAAGGCCCACGCTTGATTTAATGCTTTGCTGTTGCCATTTTGCAATTCTTAATTATTTTTGAACCAGGGGCCCAGCATTTTCATTTTAGGCCCCACAAATTATGTAGCCAGTCCTAAACACCAGCTTCAGATGGCTTTCATTCAACAAGAAGGTGAAATAGAGACCTCACACTGTAAACTACAGCTCCAACTAAATCTACTCCAGTCACCAAGAGACTGTAAAGTACTCTGAGATAAAGGAGGAAAGTGGATCTCACCCTGCAGTGTCTCATCCACCACAGAAGTCACTGAGCATGCAAGAGGAGAGGAGAGGAGAGGAAAGAAAAATCAGTAAGGCAGGTTCAAAATATTCATTATACCCATCTTAAATAAAGACAGATCAGCCATTGGCGGGGTAATAAGTGTGTTCAGTCTTGCGAGTATCTCTAGCAGGAAAGAAAGCCACTCAGTGATCAGATGAATTTGAGAAGTGTTTCTACCATACACTGCTCTTGGAGAGGCATAATGTTCATTGGCAGTGGAAGATCCAAGAGAACATGCATTAAAGAGAACAAACATCTTTGACCACACAACTCTTTCTTTAATGTGATTCCTATTAATAGTCTACAGAGCAGTCTTTGGGAAACACTTAATTAGTGCATAGCATATTTATTATAAAGCGTATTTTATGAGGAAAAAAACAACGTGGGTTCCAAGAATAAAGGAAGCACATAGAGTTGCCAGGTAAAATACAGGATGCCCAATTAAATTTGAATTTCAGGTAAACAATGAGTACTTTTTAGTATAAGTTTGTCCCACAAATAAATATGTCCGGAATTCAAATTTAACTAGTTGTCCTGCATTTTTATTTGCCAAATCTGGCAATCTTAGTGGTATACTCATTCTGTAGTAGTAGTCCCCAAATAATATGCATTTCATAGGGAGAATGGAGGTTTTGAGAGCTAGAGTTGGAAGAAGTGGAGGAGTCAGAAATTTCCACAAATGATTCCTAAGGCCCTTTTAGGCTAGTGGTTAGTCCTCATACCGTGGTGATTCTCAACCATGTGGAGGCATAAAAACTGCTATTGGCGACACTCTGTCTCCAATGACAAGGTGGACTTATCCATTAGGCAAAGTACACACTGCGCCCAGGGCCCATACTATGTTTAGAGGCCTGAAAAAAAAATCAGAATAAAAAAATGAATATAATCCAGCCTGGATTCTATTCGTCATTATACCAACACAGTCATAAAATATGATTTTTATTATTTCTTTTTTATGGAGGAAGGGACCTACAAAAGCAAAGTGCTTAGGGCCCACAAAAGTCATAATTGCCCAGAAATTGGGATTTAAAAGACACATTGCCTCATCTATACAGTTTTTACTTTTTGTTTAGTTATGTCTAGAATTCCCATGGAAAAAATAAAAATAAGTCTCCTAGTCTCCTGGGGAATAGTTAAAAACCAAGCACTCTAAAAAAGCCTTAAAAGTGACATTTTAGAATTTCCTTTCCAATCTGTCCTTTCTTATTGTAGAAAAATTATAATTATCCTAGATCGAAATGTTCATTTCATCAAAATTTCCAAAGGGCTATGATACGTTTCTATTGCCATACCCACTAACAATGTCTAGGGTCATTTCAGACGTAAAAGAGACAGACTTCTATGACTCTTACCCTAGTGCTTTAGGTCTCCATGAGTCTATGTGCCCTTCAAGACCAGGGGCTCCTCCAGCACAGAAACCGAGTTCTACTCATTGACCTTGCCAGACATTCAGTAATTGTAGTTGGCTAATTACATGCCATCTTAGGTGTCCTGGCTGGTCTTTAATTCTAAATGCATAACATATCCACTTATATCTACTTTGTTTCCTTTACTGATTTTCTCAGCCCTCTCCCAACACGGATTGTTTGTAAGAGAGATGCTAATCTGGAAGAATTTTTGCTTTGGAAAAGAGAGGACTGTTATTAACATTGTGGGTTTCTTATTCCTTATCAGTCCACCCAGCATATGTGCTGCCTCGGCAGCTGAGTACCCAGCAGGGCCAGAGCATGATGAAGGACTGTCTCCTCCATTCTCTCCTACGTCCACCACCTCCAGACAGAAAGCGCAGTGGAAAAAATAGAGTTAGTGTGATGCAAGTTATCTCCACCACTAGCAAGCCAAATTCACATCCTGCAAATAGTAGAGAATCCAGCCTGGGGAATGCTTACACTTTGAATTGAAAGGATAATGACATATTTCCTTCAGAAAATCACAGTGGCAAATAAGAGGATCCAAAGCCATGTGCCACTATCTTAGACTGGATCTTGTTGCAGTAATGGTGGCCAAAATGAAATGCAAACTGTTCAGTGAAAAAGTTTCTCTAGCTTTTGAAAGAAATAATTAGCACTGGAACAGACTATTTCAATGATAAGCCAGGAAGGAGATCACTGAATTCAACCTTTGCATGCAGATTGTGTAAAATTCTGGATCATTATTGCCACTATATAGCTTCTTGCTTTCCAAAAATTTTTTAATGCTGAAGGAATTCTATAATCTACAATCTAACTTATGGTATGTGGGGCATGAAGCTCTTTGTCACTGAATTATAACCTCATTGGTTAGCCATGATGTTAATGAGGCAAAGATCACAGCTTTGATTGACAGATGGGTCTCATTGCTCTAAGGTGTTCTGCAGCCAAATCTGTTGTAACTGCAATTGATCAATTCAGTTCTACCATCAATATTTGCTGAGTTCCTACTATGTGAAAATCAGTGTTTTGTGTGATATTGGTACAGCAAAATAAAATGAAACTAACAGAAAACCAAGAGTTTTTGTCTTTGCAATCTAGTAGGGGAGACAGATGTGTTCACAAATAGCTACACTACAAAGCAAATTATGCTAAGCACAATAATAGAAGCACAAAGTGCAGTGGGAAACCAAAGGAGAAAGATTAATTCCAACCCGTGAGGATGTGAATGGATAGCCACAAATTTATCACCATCCCAGGAACAACAACTTATCACATATGTTATAATAACAATGGGTTAGGACAGCTATTTTAAAACACAAATGAAAAATATATTGTAATTAGTTGAGATTTGCCAACCAAACAGAGTAAACCAACCAGAAGTCTAAAATGCTAAAAGACAAATAATTTTTCCATTTTGCTTAGAGTTAGTTAGCTGTTTAGTTTATTCCAATAGGTGTGAACCATAATTTTTTTTAAAAAATGTGATCTAGGGGTTATAAGGTTTACCTACATATGGCAGATCCCAGGACAAATAAGTGTATTTTTCCCTTAGGAGTGACTGGTTCATGCCTGCTTGCATTCGAATCTGTGACTTAAGCCAGGTTGACCTTTCAACCTGAAGCTTTAGTTTCCAAGGACAGCTCCCTGGCTTATGTCTGCAAGCATGTAAACATTAGTGTATGCCTTCCACCAAAGCAACAAAGAAATTCAAAAGTAGGTAGAGATAAAGAACAAAGTACTCAGTGTTTCTTCAGGAAAGATTTGGAATATACACGGCAAAGAAGTTCAAATCCCTAAAAGATCTGTAATCTGATGCAACCTTCACTAAAAAGTTATTTGTCCTTAAGACATTGCCATACTTCCTGGTCGAAGATGCTGAAATTGCAAGCAGAAGTCTATAATATTTTCAGAGTAATTGGTTTCATTGACATTATTATATGTACCCTCCACCTACACCTAGAATGTATGAATAACCACAGAACAGTACTGTGGACAGAGCCTTTCCTTCACAAAGAGTTGAGAAATTATTGCACATAAATGCCTTATACTCAACTTTCTCTCACCCTCTATCAGTTTTCATTTCAAAATAATCTGTCAAATAATAATACAATGCTGACTATGTGCTCTGTACTGTTCTACACTGTGTTTACATCCAACCAACTATGAGCTAAGAAGGTAATTATCCCCATTTGACAGATGGATAAGCTGAGGCATAGGGATCTTGCCCATGGGCATCCAGATGGAAAGTGGCAGAACCAGGGGGTCTGCCCCAGATGCCGTACCTTTACTACTACAGTGATCTGCTTGTGTAATCCTCCTACAGCTGTTGTAAGAATTATGTAACATATGCAGGGGAGCTGGCACAAAGAAAGGATTCAAAAAATTAGTCTTAAATTAACAATGGCCAAATATTAGTTTTAATAATTTAGCCATAGTCTTTGAAAACTTAAAATTCCAGTAAAGTACTCTGTAAGGGCAAGTATTCAGAGACATATTCTTGGTAAAATGACTGAATAATCGTAGGTTTGCACTGTCTTCTTAAAGGATGTTAGAAAAACAAAGCAGATATTCATTGGTTTGATACCCTACACCAATCACACATTTCATACTTCAAGTTTGTTAGTTTTATGTCCTCAACAGGACTCTAAATTCCTTGAATGAGTGGACTGCGTCTTCTACTTTCTTTCTCCAACATCAAACACAGTGGCTTGATGCATAGGAATCATTTGATAAATATTTATTGATTGGTCATCAATACCCTTCTCAATTAGACTCCATGAGTCCATAGCTTTGGGAGAATGTTATTGATCTTGTGTAATGATTCTATGAAGCATGTGGTTGTCAGGTAAATAATTAATAAGGGTTAATTTTTTCTAAATGTCCCACTCTAAATTTCTCTTAAAGATCTACACACAGAATACATGTACCCATTTCTTTTGGATATTTTCCCAGGAATGGGATACTCCTAACATACATATGTCCACTAAATTTTATGTACTAGAATAGTACTAATTATAACAGCCAAAAATAGAAGCTATCCAAATGCCCATCAACAACAGAACGGAGAAACAAATCATGATGTAGTCACCCAATGAAGTACTACACAGCAATGAGAGAGAATGTTCTGCAGTTAACAGGCAACAACATGGATAAACCACACAAGCCAAATGTTGAGATACAGAGGCTGGACCCAGGAAAGTACATACTGAATGATCCCATTTATATAACATACACAATGGACAAAACTAGTCAATACTGTTAAAAGTCAAGATAGTGGTTTCTTTGGGGGAAAGGCTGATTGGCACGTGCAGGGGCGAGAAGGAGGCATCTGGGTAGCTGGTAATGTTCTATTCCTTGATCAGGATTCTATCCATCGATGTGCTCAGTGTGTCAAAATTAACTGAGCTGTGCTCTTATTGTTATGTGTTCTTTTCAGTTTCTGTTACATATCAAATAAAAGCAAAAATAAAAATTTCTCCATAGATTTGCAAACTCTACTCAAATGATTTTTTATGCTAACAACAACCTCTCTTGTCACAGTGAGCTCATACTGTTTTTAATTAGACTATTTTGTACATATTTCATGTGCCTAATTTAACTCTAACTTCTTTGAGAGTTGGGACTTTCTGTTATTTACCTTTACTTCTGCTCATAATATCTAGAGCGATAACACATAAATAGTAAGAGCTGTTGAATGAATGAAAAAGAATGGAGGAATAAATGAATAATTCAACCCTCAACTCCTCTGGGCAAATAGAAGCTGTTGTCATAATGATTACAATCACTGCTGTATGATTTCACTGTACGTAACAGTCTACTGACCTACCTATATACACATTGATCTAAAAGACAAAAGGATGGTAAAAATTGTGAAAAGATTCATGGCTAAGTTTTTCTACTTCATCTAATACTTATTATTTATTCAGAATTTATTTTGTACCTGAAGCAGTCCAGGGCAGTTCATTGACATTTGGTCATTTAATTCTTAAGTTAGCAAAGTGTAGCAGTGAAGGTCAGAGTTGGGCTCAGACAGACCTAAATCTAAGTGATGATTCTCCTATTTAAAAACAGAGCCATCATGGGTACATTAGTGAACATCTCTGAGCCGCAGTTTCATTACCTCTACCGCAGGGATAGTTTCATCTGCCTTACTGCAAGGACCAATGTGATGACTTTCACGAAGCCTGGTGCATAACATGTTGTGTGGGAATGAGTACATGCTTTGTTCTTCTTCATCATCATCATCATCATCATCATCATCACCGGAGGCTGAATAACTTCCCCACATGAATCCACACCAGTCCACTCTAAGTTCTGTGGGCTCTATCTCCCAAATGTATGTGCCTCCCCTTCTGCCCTCTAAGCTGCCCATGCCTCCACCTTAAGCTGGGCTGCAGTCATGCTCCTCGCACTCTGTCCACTGTCAGTTCAGCAGGGGAGGAAAAGTGTCTTTTTCTCTTCCCATCCCAGGCTCATGGATGTGGCCCCTATAACAACAGACAAATTAACCAGAGAAAAGCACAAAAATTTATTTAATAAGTTTTATGTGTCATGGGAGCCTCCATAAAGAAGTGAGATTGAAGAAACAGATGAACCTCAGGTTCCCTACGGCAGGCTCCAGGAGGCACGGAGCGTGGTGGAGAGCAGCGGAAGGGCGAGCAGTGCGATCTAGTAGCAACAGGCTGGGCGACACTCAGCAAGGTCTGTTTGTTCAGATGCTTCTCTGTGACCCCGTGTTTTCAAGACACGGATGCTCCTTCCCTCCAGACATAGGGAAGGCGTCTCTCACACGAGGGGAGTGCCATCTGCTTCAGGGGAAAGTCAGAAAATCCTTCCTAGGTTTTATCACCTGCTTCAGGGAAGAACGGCCGAGAAGATCTGAGAGACCCTCGTGTTTTTCCCAAATTTCTTCGGCTTCAATAAGCCAAGGTGCCATATTTTGCTGTGTCCTGAATGCCATCAGTTCTCTCCCTGTTTTTCCTTTTCCCCTCTTCAAGTCTTCTCACAGCAGCTAGGGTAAACGTTTCAAATCTTAAATTGTCTTAAGCTCTTCAATGGCTTTCTTTGGAATAAATTCTAAATGCCTTACCTTGCATGTGGGACCTACACAGGCTTGCGTGGCATGATTCTTACTTTCATGGTGCTGCTTCTGGTCTTTCCAGAGCACTGGAACTTCACGCGTGCTCTGGCCTCTACTGCTAGTCCTCGTGCCTCAGCTTAGAGGATGACTCAGAAAGGGCTTCCTGGGTACCTCAATCAAGTAGGTCTTCCCATCATGCTTTGGAGCCTCCAGTGTGCAGATTCCACACGTGTCTCCACCATTGTCTTTTATTTTTTTGGTTGCTGGCCAGTAAAAGATCGCACATGTATGTGTTTACCTGTTTATTGTCTGTCTCTCCCACTAGAGGGTAAACTTCCCCCTAGCCATGTCACAGAGTTCTACATGCCACAGATTGGCCATCACTAACTAGTGCCTGGACAAATCTCTTCACTGAGCAAGTTTGTCCTTACCTGCCTTTCATGAGCAGGTCCTGGAACTGTGGATCACCACACACAATGAAGTAGTAATGTGTTGTGTAGAAAGTGATAAGTGCTACAGAGTAAAGTGAAAGAGGAAGACGGAGCGGGAGGGATGAACAGGTACAAGCGGACACTGTAAATTAGGGTGGTCAGGGGAGACCTTGCTGAGGGGGAACATTTGAATAGACACTCAAAGGATGTGAGAATGAGCCACAAGGACATCCAGGAAGAAAATTGCCGGTAGAAGTTAGGTGCAATGACACTGAGGTGGGAGTGTGCCTGTGTTACAGGAACAGCCAGAGGCCAGCGGGGCTGCAGCCGAGTGAGTTGCAGGGAGATGGGTAGAAGATGAAATCAGAGAGGCCAGGAGAAACTGCTGGGCCCCTGTAAGGACTTGGCCAATACTCTGAGGAGGAGAAGAAGCCACTGGAGGGTTTTGAGCACAGGAGAACATAATGTGATTTACATTCTAGCCAGATGACTCTGGCTGCTGAGTTGAGAACCACACATGGAATGCAAAGGGCAAGAGTGGAAACCCAAATGCCATTCGGGGCAGGTGAAAGATGGTGGTGGTTTGGACCAGGGTAGGAGTAGTGAGATTGCTGAAAAGTGGTCAGAGTCTGGATATAATTTTAAGATGGAACTGAGAGGATTTGCTGACATATTGGATGTAGGATGTGACAAAAGAAGAGGAGTCAAGAATCACTCCAAAATAGGTATTCAATGAAACTTTGCTGAATGAATGAATGGATGAGTGAATGAAGGAATGACACATAGCTATTAAACCGTAGGATCAAGATTTGCAGCAGATTAGTAAGATGTCAAAATAGTCTTTGTCATTCTTAACCTTTTAAAATGTGACAAAGAGAGGTTTTCCTTAGAAAAATGCATGTATATACATACATGCCACATTTGCACATAATTTTAGAATACTCAAGGACCTCTTGAAATCCATCCAGGAATCCCCTGTGTTAAGAGAGCCTTCACTTCATCATGCAATCATCCAACATAATACTTGATTTTCAAAAATGCAGTTTGCATAAAACTTTTGCAAAAACATCTCTGCATTGTGTCCACTCCGATCTTACAAGACGGATAAATGTAACAGGAAAGAAACAAATTATATTTCTGTTATCTACATTTAAAAATAATTATTACGTTGCATATGAATTGGAATATAACAATATTTTCTAATTCAGTATTACAAAAAGTAGTACTTAGGGTCAAAAAATCATTCTTAATATCTTTTAAAGCCTGAAGGAAATTGTACGTTTTCTTACAGTGAAATCATAAAAGTTAATAAAACATCATTTCTTTACTCACGGCTGGAATTATAACAACTCAGTCCAGTAATACCGGTTTTCTCATACTGATAGAAGTTTTAACTGGTAGATTTATTTGCCTTTATTTAATAACAAATTAGAAAACTAATTTAATAAATGAAGTTTGGTGAGTAAAATAAACAGGGTGCTTCATGGGGGAAAAATATATAAGGTATTTCTGGAAAGGGCTGCAGTGCCGCTTTGTGCAAAGACTGTAGCAGAGGACTGGATGTTGCAGTGCTCTGTGAGCCACACAAAAAACAGTATAATTTACTGCATCATAATAATATAACACAGCCTAGTCTTCACCTTGAAGTAAATCTAAAAAATCATCCAAATGTTGCCCTCAAATTATTTCCAGATTATCTGTTTAGTCTAAGTAATCCTCATGTGTGTATATACAAACAAAACATTTAGACATCTATGTTTAAATTATATTTTTAAGCCCTCTAAGGCTTTGAGGGGAATAAGGTTGTTTTGTGTTTTGCCTCATAATTTGAATACCTTTATTTAAATTTCAAGCGTTGTTTTCCAAAGCAGGACACTATCACAGCCACAAAACTATTTCAGGCCAGTGGGGACTCTAGGGACCAATACTGAGCTTGCTCACAAGCTTCAGGACTGCCCTCAAGGATTTGTTTAAGAGCCACAAAAAAAAAAAAAAAAAAAAAAAAAAAAAAAAAAAAAAAAAAAAAAAAAAAAAAGAAGAAGAAGAAGAAGAAAAGAAAAAGAAAGAAAGAAAAGAGGAGGGGAAAAAGGCAATAGAGAAAATTGTCCAAAATCTGTCTCTGAAAGTACCCCATATCTGGAGGAAAACTCTGGTCCTGGAGTTTTCTTTTGTGATCCTGCCTAGATCTACACTGTGTTGCCTTATATCCTTGGAGATCTCAGGAAAATGCCTGAAATGTTCCAAACTGATCTCTTCAATTCTGAAGGGACTGTGAAAAAGGAAGTCAATTCCTATTTGCTAACACACAGGTACCAAGAGGATGACCTAAAAATAACAACGCTTGAGCTTTAATTTGGACTTTTGGCATCTATTGCCTTGAGACTGAGTCAGTATTACATCAAGATTTTCTATGGCTCATTTTTATATGTAAAATATGAGCATTTATCCAGTGAAAGCAAGAGAGAGGCAGACGGACAGGCATTGGGCACTTTTCAAAAAATCTATAAAATTTCATGGCCCCAGAAGCAAAAATCATACCAGTAAATTAATATTGAATTGAGTTATAGAGGTGAACTTTGGTGTGCAGTGATTACTGTAAAATGAGGAAGGATATTATAGAAATGTTGAAAATATACTCCCTATACTCTGAATATTTGTCTATAAGTCAGAATGAATTTCTGTTTGGAGTATTGGTGTTAACATGCTTTCTTAGCACAGAGTAGAACAGCCGTTATGCTGTATGTTATGAATGCATATTAACAGCACAGGCATTTGCATATTTGGAACTATAGTAGAAAATGCGTAACAAAATTTCTTTTGAAAGAATATTGTACAAACACACCAAATCCTTGCTAAATTTTGACGTGACAACTTTTTGTTTTCTCTTCCTTTTTTGTGGGGAAAAAAAAAAAAAACAACAACTAGGATATCCAAACAATAGACTAATAGTCAGAAAACCTGAACACAAATTCTGTTTCCCCACCCCATCACCAAAACAACTAGGATATTCAAACAATAGACTAATAGTCAGAAAACCTGAACACAAATTCTGTTTCCCCACCCCATCACCACCAAAGATTTTTCTTTCAGGTTTAAAGGCAGAAATAGAACAGCCCCAAATGTTTTCATCAATAAACTGTTTCTCATTTTTCTGCACATGCAAAGATAAAATATAAAATCTATTTTTTCAATGAGCTACACTGTTGATAATTTTCTACAGACATGTCATGTCATCTATTCCTTAGGTTTTGATTTTCACGGCTGTAATGACTTTAATACTATAGAGCTTCTGGAGACTTTGCAAGTTTAGGATACGGTGCGATATGCAAAATTCGTGATAGCACTGGCTGCTTTATGGATTGTGACTCTGATACTTGCTCTTCTTTACATTTAAAAATTAAACCATACATGAGAAAAAACAAAATTCTGAATCTGGCCTTCCTATAGAAATTCTCTGTGCTGATATTAAACGTGTGTGTAGTTTTTGAACCAAAAGCTATGTGAAATATATGCAATGTACCCATTACCAGTAATATACCCTTAAGCAACAAATTTTAAAATGGCTTTGGTATGTCTGTTTAAAAAAATGAGTTAGGCCAACCTACCTATTTTAACTTATGAATTTATAGTCTTACTCTTATTTTCAATGTGCATTTTTTACTGGGCCATTAAGAGAGAAAAATGATCCCCCTTTACCTTTTTTATTCTCCTTTCTGCCAACTCTCCCATCTTTTCTAGATGTCCAGAAAATGTCCAGCAACTTTTTGAGGAGGGTGGAAATGAATGAGGTATGACAGGAGCAAAACTGAATTTAGTTTGAGGCCTCTGGTGCCAATTTGGAACCAAAGTGCATTAAAGCAGCAGAATTCTAAACCTTTCAAAAATGGGATTTATAAGGGGAATGCTAACACAGATTCAATAGTTACAGCTCTGCCAGGGATTACTTTAATACCAAAAGCATACTCTCTCACTTTATAGAAAGAGATTACTCGGTTGTCAAACAACGAAGGTTGTGTTTATTTTTAAACTCTTATTTATTTATTTTTTAAATGCACCTTTTACTTTACTGCCAGTCAATCTTGAAATAAAATATCCCTTCTGAGGGTGGGGGGCAGTGGCAGGAGAGTGGAGAGAAGGAGAGGAAGGTGGAGTTTGCCTCTGGCCTGGCAGTTCATTTGATCTGTAAGGCTTTGCCGGCTTTGCTTAACTGTTTCTACTCTGCCTTTGTTAAGAAACCAAAAGAGGGGTGAGGGGGAGATTAATATGAAACTCACCTGATAGGGAAAAACAATTGGATGCTGATATAAGCACAAAAGGATATTTAAATTGATATTGGTCTAGAGAAAAAAAAAATATGAGGAAAAGATTTTTAGGAGAAAGAAAAAAATCTGAAAGCTCCAAAAAACAGGAAAGCTATTTTTTAATTAAAATACTCTGCAAAACGCCAGCAAGAGAAAGACAAAAAACTAAGAAATAATTTTTATGTTTATTGTGTCTGAAATGAAGTGAGAAGGAACAAGCAAGTTAACACTGGGAAGAGACAGGTGACAATAAAAGATCGAAGTTAGTGACTCTTGGTAGAGGACATAAGTAAGGAGTCTGAAATCTTTAACGATGGACTTGCAGTGTCTCTGCATTACATAGAATCTCTCTGAAAAGTTGTTGAAAGATGCCGGCAAGAGTAGGAAAGGGAACAGTTAAAGATGTCTTTCACAGACCCCAGATGGAAAAACTGCTCCTTTATTCCAAATTTCTAAGAAGCACAGAAGTCTTACATGTTAATAAGAGAACACACAGACACACACCCATAAGTTACATGCCATGAAACAAAACAAGGAAATAAGGAGACCTTTGTTGCCCCCATTTGCTTACACAAATCTTAGATTGGTTAAGCATCTTAAGACCAGTTTCCAGTTCCTTTTCACATCTTTATTTCCCTGGGTACCCAGGTGCACAAATGGGATGGTGATCTTTACAAAACAACATCAACAACAACAACAAAAACCTCTCGCTCACACAAAAGCCCACCTTGTAAATGAATGGAATATTAACGACTACCTAATAGTTTCACTGTTGGCAGGGCGAAACTGAACACTAACACAGCTATTTCTACAGATTGCCAGTGAATCCGAAGCAGCTCGAGGAGAAACGCACCTACTGTATGTGAAATGCTGGTGCAGATTTTTTTTTCCTATCAGTCTAACCTTCTGTGTTGATGCATGAATGCTGGTACCCACTTACAGGGATGCCAGATGATCAGTGCAGAATGAAGGTCCCAAGAGAGAGGATCACATGGCTCTCTCTGCCCTGTGACGTCACTAGCAGATGGCATGGGTACCAGCTCTGGCAGTTGGCATCAATGTCACTTTTTAGAGATCAATGAGATAGTGCAGATATACACAGATCTAGAGACTCCAGGAGACGATGCGACACTCAGCCTGAAAAGATTTGGAAGACCCAAAATGAAAACTGATTATTGAATGAAATTAAAACCTAAGGTAATATAAATAAAGATATACTTCAATTGATGTTGGCTTTGCATGCAAGTATTTAAAGATACAGTGTCACTGTCTTATAGTATTGATATGCTCTTTGCCATCTATAACTTCTTATAGTATTTCATTCTTATGATGTAACTATCACATACTTTCACTGCTATTATGTAACACTGCAAGTATGTGGACATTACTAAGAGTGTGTGTGTGTGTGTGTGTGTGTGTGTGTGTGTGTGTGTGTGTGTGTGTTGAGGGGGCTGGAGATTGTTAAATTGAAAAGTCTGTGTTTTAATGTGCCTATTTGTTTGAAGACTTTAGATGAAAATACTTGCTGCTTCACCAAACAAAAATCAAAAATACATTTGAAACACAAATTATTTTCCCCTTTCATTCGGGATTCTGGACACACGTGCACAATTGCAGTCAGAATCCTTGGACCGTTCCTGTCAGATATTAGCTAGAGGGAGACTTCTGTGGCTTGTAGAACAAAAACAGTATGAGAGTGTTTTTTTGTCCAGGATAATTTGAATGGCAGTAAAGAGACAATTACATTGGGTAAAAATTTAAATGTAAAGCAGTCTCAACATTCTCTTTGATTAAAAAAAAAAATTGCTGGTGATTTTTATTTTTTCATTTGCTTGTAGAGTTTATTCCAAATTAGCTTAATCCCCTTTTCTTTTTGAAGGCTGGAAAAATAGTGCTTTTTTACATAATTCTTTACTGATCAGAAAGAAATCAGTTTAAAAATTGACTCTGATAATCCTTTCTTTTAATTTGTATATTCCAACAGCCACTTATCTAAATTTACAGTTGCATGATACAGCAAATAAAGTTAAAGTTTATTTTTTTTCTAAAAAATTCCCCACAAATTTGTCAGCTAATGAAGAGATATTACTTTTCATTTTGAAAATTGGTTTCTCTTTGCATTTTATACTCAGGGGAATTGGAATTAATGAAATTCTGCATTGCTATATCATGTTTTACATTTGCTTGAATTCCACAATCCTTTTCATGTACTAAAATCCAGTTTAAAATCAAAAAGAAATGGAGATAGAGGTGGTATTATAATAAATGCTTCATGTTTTATTTTCTTTTGATAATTTGCCTGTATAAATTAATTCTATTGCATGCATCAATGTTTTTATAATTACTAGTCTGCACAAACTCAAAAATTACATTTAATGTAAAAAAAATTAGTCCTGGAATCAGTCTTTTTCACATGTTCTTGTAGCCTTATGATAAAGTCACAAATATATTTTAAGTGTGTAAACTTTAAAAATGAAAATACTTTAAATATTGTGCTGGCATTTTTTCAGGTAATTTAAGATTAGAGAACCATGTTAACACTACCGTTTGATGAGTCTGTTGTAATGCCAGAATCCCAGATGTGCAGAAAGTTTTCTAGAGAATGTGAGGACCAGAAGCAAATTAAGAAACCAGAGAGCTTTTCCAAACAGATTATCCTTCGAGGAAAGAGCATCAAAAGGGCCCCTGGAGAAGAAACCGAGAAGGAGGAAGAGGAGGAAGACAGGGACGACGAAGATGAAAATGGGTTGCCCAGAAGGAGAGGTCTTAGAAAAAAAAAGACGACCAAGCTCCGATTGGAAAGGGTCAAGTTCAGGAGACAGGAAGCTAATGCGAGAGAGAGGAACAGGATGCACGGCCTCAACGACGCTCTGGACAATTTAAGAAAAGTGGTCCCCTGTTATTCTAAAACCCAAAAACTGTCCAAAATAGAAACTTTACGACTGGCCAAAAACTACATCTGGGCACTTTCTGAAATTCTGAGAATCGGCAAGAGACCAGATCTGCTTACATTCGTCCAAAACTTATGCAAAGGTCTTTCCCAGCCAACGACAAACTTGGTGGCAGGCTGCTTGCAGCTCAACGCCAGAAGTTTCCTGATGGGTCAGGGTGGGGAGGCCGCGCACCACACAAGGTCACCCTACTCTACCTTCTACCCCCCCTACCACAGCCCTGAGCTCACCACTCCCCCAGGGCATGGGACTCTTGATAATTCCAAGTCCATGAAGCCCTACAATTATTGCAGTGCGTATGAATCCTTCTATGAAAGTACTTCCCCTGAGTGTGCCAGCCCTCAGTTTGAAGGTCCCTTAAGTCCTCCCCCAATTAACTATAATGGGATATTTTCCCTGAAGCAAGAAGAAACCTTGGACTATGGCAAAAATTACAATTACGGCATGCATTACTGTGCAGTGCCACCCAGGGGTCCCCTTGGGCAGGGTGCCATGTTCAGGTTGCCCACCGACAGCCACTTCCCTTACGACTTACATCTGCGCAGCCAATCTCTCACCATGCAAGATGAATTAAATGCAGTTTTTCATAATTAATGAGGAAAATGAAAATAAACAGTGGTCATTCACCTCCCCCGTCTAATTAAGACAAAGCAGATGCTTGTGGGCTGAGTAATTGGCACAACTCTATCTAAGGTGTTTACTAGTTTCCGAAGTGTGTTTCAACTATTGTGAGAATTTTCTATGTAATAATAAATCTCTTTTCGTATGAGAACTTCTTTTCCTTTCTTTTTGTCTGTAAAGCACTGTGATTCTGTTTCTACTGGAAGGATTGTTTTCTTGTTTTATTTTCTTTTAAATTCACTTAATTTGTTTGAACAAGGTGTTTTAAGAATATACTGTTGAATAAAGACGTGCACACAGCATAACTCAATGTCTATTTCAGTTGTACAGTAATTATAAAATGCATGTTATGAAAATCAGAGTAAAAATGATGTGTTTATAATTATTAGGAATTATATATTATGTATCTCTGAAAAACTGAAATTTTAAAATATCGAGAACATCACTGAGCTGGCAATGGTATTGGAAGATGCATTTGAGGATGTGCACCAATATAAAGACCTATGCAATTTTCTTTGTATTAAGGACGAATCTAAACGCATTCAATTGGTAACTATTCCTCTTGAAGTATTTGCAGATGGGGCAACATGATATTTGGGTAGGTGGTGTCATAATTTTGGAACAATTATTTCAACCATAAAGCAAAAATTTTCAGCACTTGTTTTGTATTGTTCAGAAATTATCTGTACAGGTTTGTTATCACAATGTATAATTGTGTTTTTCCACCCTACATTTTTAAAGCAATTAAACATAGATATTTCCACTCGTAAAGGACATCTATTAGCTGTGATATTTTTGCATGATACCTATCATTTCCTGGTACACAGCTGCTTTCTGTCTCCAACACTCCCCCCTTCCCATTTCAGAAATATTTCTGGATTACAAAACCGTACCAGCTAAAACAAATTTCTTAAACAAAATGGCCAAAGCGCTCACAAAATTTTTTTCAAATATCTTAAATGAAAGAAGAGGAGCCCTCGAGGGTTAAACATCCTGGGGAAACAATGATAAATCCTAGTAACCTTCAACTCGAGCCTAAATTCGGTGGCAAATTTCCAGGAAACACCGGAGTGGGTGTTAAAGATGGAAGGTTTTACTCGCGCCCTTCAAATAAGTCTGGCCGATTAGAAGCTAAATTCTGCGTGATTAAAAGTTTCCTGACAAAAGGCCACCAAAAACTTACTTCAATAGTGCCTGGGGAGCTACCCTTTTAACCAGGGTTGAGTCCCTTCTAGAATTAAAGGCGAGGTGGCAGTGACCTCGCTCAAGATGCCCTCTGGAGCGGGGGAGAAGGGGACAGCCGCGCAGGCTGGCGAGGGCTGTAGGCGACGCGCGCGATGGTGGCAGGACGGCGGGGCGGTGTTTTAAGGAAAGGTCACACACACACCCCTCTCAAATTGAGGACGAGGATGAATTTGAGAAATGCTTGAGAA
>NW_007730646.1:80169-81938 GCF_000696425.1 Galeopterus variegatus
GGCCTGCGCCCCATACCCGGAGGGCAGCGTCGCCCTGGCCCTCAGCGCTCCCGGCTGTAAGCCCCGGGGACTTCGGTGCGCACGACAGCCGCAGCCGAGGGGCAAAGGTGCCGCGCAGCTGCTGCGTGGGACTGGTGAACGCGCCCCTCTCAGCGCGGCCTTAACACCTGTTCACGCAAATCCCCTGAGGGCAGGGGAAGGAAGCCCGGGAAAGAAGAGGAATTGTTCCCTCCCGGGGTGGAGTGAAGTTTGCCCAAGGTGGAGAGCCTGCTGTCCCCTCTTTCTGTCTTGGGCACAGGAGTGACTGGCGCTTGCTTCCTCCCATATGCGCACAAAACCTGCTCTCCCTGGGACTGTGTCCAGCACCGCCCGCCTCTTTAAGGCCCCCTAGACACTCAGAGCCTGGCCACTGCTCACTCCCTCGGAGCAACCAGCAAGAAAGTGAGGAAGCATCTGGAAATAAAATAATCTGGCTTCTTTTTTCTTTCTTTTTCTTCTCTCTCTTTTTTAAGGCGGTCCTGTTTAGTCACTAGCAGAAATAGGTGTGCGCTCCCCCAGTCCTTGCTCCAAAGTGACCGGCTGCCCCACTGAGAAAAGCTCAGAATCTCGTTGGGTCAGACAGCTTTCGAAAACCACACACTTTCCAGGGTCAAAAATTTATGTTGGAACGAGAAATTGCAACAGGAGATGTATTCTCCCGTCTCCCTTCTGGCAATGTGGGAGAGCTCGGAAGAAAGCAGCTGGCTGAATGTCTGGGGAAGAAGCAGACGTTCTGGAGAAGCTCTGATCTCAGAGTTTTGTTCAAAGCAAAAGAGTGGGGTTTTCAGGCACAGACCCCAGAGAGAGAATATGAAATGTCTTCAATAGTTTGAATGTGTAAATCCAATGCATGCTCCCTCCTTCAGTGACTGATGCAATTGGGGATCCTGTGCTGTGTGCGTAGGGTATGTTGTGCAGATCTCTGTGGCTTAATCATCCTCCAGCTCCCCCTGATGAACCCTGGCATGGGAGTCACACAGCCAGCCCCTTTACACCTCACCAATGGCTCTGTGTCAGTTCTCTTCCAAAGCAGGGCTTTTCTGTTCCCTGACAACTGCAATACTGAGAAATCATATGACTTGTTCGCTCATATTCCAACATAGCAGATGCCATGCACTGCAAAATCTGACTTTTTAAGATATCACTCCAATAAAAGGGCAAGTAGTATAGTATAAAGAGCATAGTTTAGGGCCAGAAAGACACAGAGTCAGCAAGGTTTGGGTGAGAGTCCTTGCCCTTTTCCTGACCTCATACTTCCCTCACCTCCCAGCATGAAAGAGCCTTCTCTCCTCTGAACCCTTTTAGTAATTACTGTCTTTCAAAGTGATCAGGCACCTCTTTATCTGAGCTGAATTATATGAATCTTATATTTACCTTCTCACAAGTTTGTCCTTCTTCCTTTATCAGGATTAAATAAAGGTATATTTGGAGGTGGCATCAACATGGACAACCTGGGCATGGAGAATGTAACTGAGAAGAGACACAGGCAGCAACAAGAATGGGAGATGGAACCGGCAAACAAACAACAAAGTAAAGACGGATTTTTCTCTTCTATAAAAGAAGTCATGGTAGGTAGTCCAGCACCGGTATGGTTATTACAGGGGCACCAGAGGCCTAGGCTTCTTCCATCTTTCTACTGTACTGTCCTTAGTCTGAGGCTTCCATTTTTTTTTTTCCTTTTTGTCTTTTTTCGTGAGCGGCAACGGGATTGCAACCCTCGGTGTTGCTCC
>NW_007730646.1:82564-118636 GCF_000696425.1 Galeopterus variegatus
GCGCCGCCGCGCTTCCCAAGCGGCGCACTGTAGCAGTGCGCCACCGGGCCGGCCCCTGAGGCTTCCATTTTTGAAGTCATCTCACAGCCCAAAGTGGCTGCTGGAATTCTAGCCATTGTGTCCTTATTCCAATTAATAAGAGGAAAAGAAGATGGCAAAAAGGCATCCGACCCACCTGATCAGAACCTGTTTAGAGAATATTTATGGAAGCCCCTCACAGTGACTTCTACTTACACCTCACTAACCACCTCTAGATTTAAGAGAAGCTGGAAAATATATCCTTTTTAATGGAGCACATTGCTACCTGGAATAAAATCAGTTCTTTTCAAGGAATAAAAAGGAGAGAAAGTGGATGTTGGTTAGGCACTTAGCTATGCCCCAAACTCTGCCGTCCACCCAATTTCTTCCTCCCCTCTCTGGGACCTACAACTTTTCACAAGCATTCTCTTTCTGTTTCTACTCTCTCTTCACTTTGACCACATGCACTGTGATACAAAATGGTCTCTTAGGCTTCCCTGGTTTGTGGATTCGAGGTAAGCCTTGTCCTCCAGTCTAGTCCCTCTTTCCCCTGCAGAATGCATGACCTCCGGCCTCTCGTTGTCTGTGTTTTGAAGGCATGAAAAGAGATGGTTCCATCTCCCACTCCTCTTCCTGTCTGTGCCTCTTCTCAATTATATTCTCCATGCCCAAGCTGTCCACATTTATGCCACCTCCAATGAAACATCATGGGGCTAATGTTCTAGCCCAGCAGCCCACCTGGTGGCACCGTCCCACCTTTGGGCATTTGTGTCCTCCATTGAAGTTGCTCTCTCTCTCATCACCTGTCTCTGGGTCTCTGACCTATAAGGAAAGGCATGTTCTTATTTGGGAGAGCAGCAAGAGTGCTCAAGCTCCTGCTGATAAGGGTCTCTTGCTTTAACCACCCAGGCCTCTTGGCCCTGGGGCACTCAGCCGAAGCAAGCAGAGGGCTCAGGGGAGGCTCAAGCATCGCCCTGTGCTGTATGCAAAGCTACCACTGCTTGTGCACTCAGGCCCTGCTCTGAGTTAGCCTCCCTGCATCTAGTACTTTCCCTATTGACGGTGTATCCTCCCTCTCCCATGGGTGCCCCTATTTCTTAACCAGGCTCCAAATGGAAACCAAATTAGAGCAAAGTTCAAGTACTTCCCTTGAGCAGCTATGTACCAGGGGCATAGGAAAGACAGGTTCTCTAACACGATGCTCTAACTGGGGCGAAGACCCAACTAGGTATATACAAGACTTCCATTCCAAATTGGAAAACCATATTTTCCAAGAAAACCAAGACTTCGGAGCATTTTAGAAAGATCAATTTCACATGGGAAATGGGCTGGAACAGGGGAAATTATGTGGAGATCAGAATATTGGTTTAGTGTGAAGTGAGGAAGGGAAATCAACAGAACCTGGAGGCCAACTTGAAAGGGAAAGGAATAGGAAAAATACTTAATATCCTTTATTTCCACTAAGTACTTTTTATATTCACAATCTCATTTAATCAAAGAAGGTTCAGAGAGTTTACTCAAAAGAAACTACCAGAATGTTCTGGAAAGGGCTGGCAGGAGTCAAAGGGCTGGCAAAAGTCTTGGAAAACCAAGAATTCCATTCCAAATTGGAAAACCAAAATTTCCATTCCGAATTGGGAGCCAACTAAATAGCTGTGGAAGATCACCCGAGAGCATAAAGTCTGAGGACCCAGCTTCATCCAGCTATGTCCATTAGTTCTGTGCCTGTGGGCAAGTGACTTGACTGTCAGTTCTTGGTTTCCAGTAAAATAAAGATCGTAAGAAACAACATGTTACTGGAGTCCAATGACTATTCTTCAATCCTCTTCTCTTTGCTGTCTCTGGCTGTCCCCACCCTCCCAAGCTATTCTGGTCTCCTTACACTGTCTCGCCTCTCCTCGTGTCTTCTCACAGTGCTTTTTCCTTTTCGCGCCTTCTCTCAGCACTCGCCTGCTGCACTTCTCTCCCTTGTCCTAAATACCCTCTTTCCCCTTCTCCTGTCCCCTCTACACGAGGACTGCCAGAGCTTCAGCCCACCCAATATGTTCACTTGGATAACCCAGTGACCCCTAAATCTCACCATGTTTATAATGAAGCCCTCCCCAAAACACTGCTCCCTCCTGCTAGCCCTTCCAGAACATTCCTGCAGTTTCTTTTGAGTAAACTCTTTGAGCCTTCTTTGATTGAGATTGTGAATATAAAAAGCACTTAGTAGAAATAAATGATATTAAATATTTCTCCTATTCCCTTCCCTTTCAAATTGGCCTCCAGGTTCTGCTGATATCCCCCCCTCACTTCACACCAGACCAATATCCTGATCTTCACATAATTTCCCCTGCTCCAGCTTTCCTCCCTCCAGCCCATTTCCCAACGTGAAATTAATCTTCCTAAAATGCTCCAACACACTAGTCCCTTAGAGTAACACCTTTATGGTTCTCATTTCCTATCTGATAAATGATAAAATGCATTTTAATTTTTCATTTATCTAAATCCTCCTTATTACAACTAAAAAACAACTGCTGACATCATATAACTCTTACAAATTTACAGAACACTTTTCATGTATTCATCTTATTTAGTCCTAAGAACATCATCATGAGGGAATACTTCTTATGATCCTTATTTTACCAGGAACTGAGAATCAGCAAGGTCATGTCACTTGCTCATAGGCACAGAGCTAATGGACACAGCAGGACAGAGCTGGGTCCTCAGACTTTCACCCTCTAGCAAAATTCCAGAGCCTCTTACTTGGCACCAAAGTCCTATGTATGGGATCTCTTTTGTAACCCCAAATCCATATCGATGATTGTGTTAGTACATTTCTGTTGATTATAACAGAATACCTGAAACTGGGTAATTTATAAAGAAATAGAATTTATTTTTTACAGTTTCAGAGGCTGGGAAGTCCAAAGTCCAGGGAATACATCCCGTGAAGGCTTTGTTGGTGGATGGTGACTCTTCAGAGCAATGCAGGGTGTCACATGGTGGATGGCTTGAGCTAGAGAGAGAGCTCCTCACACACTGTCCTATTAAAACCATCAGAACCAGGCCCATGACCACCATTAAACCATCAGTGGATCAATTCATTCATTATGGCATGGTCCTCACAATGTAATCAACTCTTCAAGGCACCACCTTTAAATTGCCATAATAGGATTTCCCACCCTCTTAACACTGCCACAGTGGGGATAAAGTTCTACTACATGAATGTTGGGGAGACAAATATATCCAAACTATATCAATGATCGGTAGTTTTAATCTATTCTATTTAAAGCAGCAATATGCTGCTTTCAAATGATATCTTAGGGGTTAGTGTACACATGAAGACATCTTAGCTCCTGGTGAAGAGAGGTGTGAAGGACCAGGAACCAAATCCCCCCCCTCCCCCGCCCCAGCTCCTGAGATGTCTCTGAGGAGCAAGGTCAGACAGCTTCACCTGCTGGAGATGTCCTCACTTCCCTTCTCCAACTTTTCAGATTCACACGTGCTTCAATGCCACCTCCTACAGGAAGCCTCCCAGAGTCCTCTAGTCTGTAATGGCACCATTTTGCTCTAAAACCACAGCCCTATTGTTTCAACCACATAGTTGTCAACTAAATTTTCACTGCCTAAATTATATAGTATTTAAAATATTATATAGGTCATGTATTACCATTTAACTTATAGATATGATTAAATTCTGTACTCCTTGAGAGTGGGGTCAATGTTCAACCCTCTTCGTGTCACTGCAGTGGATGCACTCATTAAATTCTTGATTCACTGATTGCAATTAGGGATATAAGCTCTGATTTTATTACAGACTAGCACCCAATTCAAAGGCAAAGCAGCATGAACCTTTTACAACAGCAACTAACATTGAGCAACCCCCGTAAGGTTCAGATTTTTCACCTTTAAAGTGAGAATGACACGTTTGTCATAGGGATTTTGTGAAGATTAAATACAACTGTTTATGAAAAGCACTTAGCTCACTTCCTGGCTCAAAGTAAGCAAGCAATTGATGAGACCAGCTACTATTTCTATTATTAATGAGGTATGCACACATTAACTTCTGCTAAATCTGAAGAATATGAACAACAGTATTTTTCAATTTGCAAGTTAAATCCAGGTAGCATGTTGTGAAGTCTAGTGGTTGTAACCAATATATTATTAGTAGCATAAAAATTAGAGTTTCTTACACATACTAAAAGTACTAGTTCATCTGAAACTTTGCTTCAGATACACACTCACACACAGGTACATGTGCACGTGCACACACACATAGTAATGTATCTCAAATATCAAAAAAGTTGGAAGGCCACTGATCTGGAGGATATCTGTGATGGAATAAATGTATAAAAAGACCAGAGAGCTCAGACCCTGCATCATCTGAACCCACACTTCAGAACCGTATTGTATCTTATATCAGACTCCATCATACCATAGAGGTGAGAATTCTTGGGAGAATCCTCTACCTGATCACCTACCAAAAGGGAAGACTTTTGCAATGTTGCAGGAATTACTAGGATGCCAAGTCAGGGACTTTATTTCTTTTTTATTTTCAGAGTTTGAAAATGGCAGTACTGTCATAAAAACTCTGAGGAGAAGATGGTAAAGAACCAGGATCCTTTCGATGTTGGGAAGGAGAAGAGAAGCCCCGTAAATTCAGAGACCTTACATTGGATTATAAAGTAAGAACAAGGACAACAAAAAAGGCTTGAAGTATTCATCGGAATTGCCTGTGAGAACCCACATCAAGGCCTAGATTCACTAGGTCAGGACTGCCAAGTTTTACTGGGCATCAGAGTCACCCAGGGAACGTTTTTGGAATACCAGATCTCAGGCTGCACTTCCACCTACAAAATCACTCAGCTCCTTCATTAGATGATCCACATACATTTCTGGAATGCCAACACCAGGTATACTTCATATCACTAAACAATGAACACAGTTAGGAGTGACAGATAAAGGCTAGTGAAAGGAAAGCTACAGGATCTGAAGCCAGATCTCACCACCTGTCAGTTCTCAGCAAGACAGGCAGCAGGATGCAGACCATGAACTTGAATAGGAGAAGGAGGAGTTCCAAGTGCCGATTAGTATTTGTGAGAAGAAGAAAGAAAGAATGAAGTCACAATGTAAGTCACATGAGCCTTTGTGGAGCATCAGTGGTCAAGTAATGTCATAGCTGTGTGAGCTGTTTAGACATAATGTCTTTTCTTTCCAACCCTGGAGGAGCTGGTGCTGTAGTGTAAAAGCTGAATATACATGTGGAAGACCCTAGGATCTGCCATTAGAATGCAATGATTCCCCCACCATTTTGGTACTCTTCCTGGTTCAATTTTGAAATATGCCTACTCTCAAATCCCCCTTGCTGAACACGCCATAATTTCTTTTCAAAATATAAGTGAAGTTAGTGAGTCATGAGAGGTTTTTATGTTTGTGTGTGAGACATGACTTGAGATAACAGGGGACATCCTGGTGGATCATGAGCTGGGACTGTCACTCCTCGTTTGTGAAGGAGGAATCAGACTTGCTGTAACCCTGGGAGTATCAAACACAGCCTCATGGCAGTGTCCTGAAGGCAGTACCCAGTACCATGGAATAGTAGTTAGGGTTGTGTGCTTGCCATAATGACAAAAATGGTCTGTGTATTCTACAAGATCCTCTCCCAGGCTTAGAATATAAAAAGGATATCCTCCAGCAAATTTTAAAAATCATATTCTCTACTGCATCTAGAGAATTGAAAATGAGACCCTTCAGTCCACACTGGACGGTTGTGCAAGGAGATCCCGTGTCGCATCAAAGAAGATCTAGACAGGAATGCAGACTGGTCAGCACCCTCTGGGGAACTGGAATTGTAGGCAAACAAGAAAATATTCTCACTTTCCTGCTTGGATATTTCAGGGCTCTATAGCCATATATTTCAATTAGTTTGTGACTCAGTGGCCATGAAGAGAGGGGTAGAAACATTATCAACCTTCTTTATAAAAAACTAGAGCAATGTTTAGGCAATTGCTTCATGCCTTCAATTAAACATCAGAATAATGGGTGTTAAAAAATGCCTCCACATTTTTCTATCTCAAGAAGGAGAGGAAAGTGGAGGATTCGATGGGAGGAGTTGCTGATTCATTCATCTTTTGTTTATTGAGTCCCCACTCTGATGAGTTCTTTTCTGCTCTAGGCAGTAAGGATGCAGGGAAGGAAGAAGAAGAGACAAACTCCTGTTCTCATGGAGCATTGAGGGTAGTGAGGGTGTCTGTGTGTCTTTCCACCCAGTCAACATGCTACTCATGACACCCTGCATCAGGTGTTATGCAAGGTGTGGGAGTAGGGTGGACTCAGTGGTGAGCAGGATAGATGTGGTCCCTGTTTTCTCAGAACCTGAATAATCAAGGCCAAAAGTGCATCCATTCATTTGACACATATCTATGACTAAACTACAACTTTTCAGACACTGTACTTGGTATGGAGGATATAAAAATGAAAAAGATATAACTCCTATTCTCCAAGAACAGGGAGCATAAGATGGGAGACAAACATATAATAAAATATAAATTAATAAATCAAAGGCTTTAGTGGAGGGGACATAGATGGGGGCATTACCTGCTCAGCCTGGGCAGGTCCACAGAGGGGACAAGAGAGAAGTTGCCTAGAGATGTAAGCACTTGAGCTAGACAATGGTGCGTCAGATACATTTCACAGGTGGGACCATGTGGACAGGTCATTTCCAGGTTGTTTCTCCTGTTAATTCCTTCTAGAAGGAGGTGTGACATTCCTGGCCTCTCAGTAACTCCTTTACCCTTTTCTCTAGGGAACGAATGCCTGAATCTGATTGGAAGATGTTGGCAAAGAAAATGGGCATGCTTGGCTTAGCTCCTCCTTCCTTCTGGCCAGCTTGCTCTTGTGTGTTCCCAAGAGCTTAAGTTAAGGAACTGGGGGAGGCCTGCTGTGGGCCAGGGTCTTCTGCAATTATGCAGAACAGTCTGTCCAATTCCAGGGTCGAGTTAGCAAGCACATTTAGCTCACACTCCAAGCAACATCAACTCTATCCATGTGACCTCAACTCTATCAATTGTAAAGCTGATCTTTGGCTTCCATGTGCCTTATTTCTTATCCTGTTATGCAATTGGCTTTGAAGGCGAAAAAGGAGCTCTTACTAAGAGCTCCCTCTAAGACAAATGGAAGGAAGTTTCAGGCAGAAATGTTGACCTAGGGAGGGAAAGACACAAATCACTTTCAAGAATCACAAGTTCAGTTTAATGGGGGTGTTTGGAGTAAAGGAGGGATTTGCCTAAAATGAGCCTGAAGAAGCTGGTCAAGGCCACATATGAAAAGCCCGCAGAGGAGTTTGCTGAAAGACCTCCTGCAAAAGACTGCGTCAGTAGATTGCATTTGAGAAGGATCTCTGTGGTGGCAAGATGAGAGCTGCAACCAGAACCCAGGGAACCAATTAGGAAATAGCTCCATTGAAAGCTGCCTGTGGGATAGAAAGGAGGGGAGAGGCTTAAGGGATGACTAACAGAGAGAAACAATAACGCATAATGCCTGAATCTGGAAATGGAGGAAGACAAGAGAGGTGGCAAATAATTGTACATTTGTGGCTTGGATCAGGGAGGATGGGGGTGGGACAGTTATGAGCTCCTCAGTTTTGAACTTACTGAGATTTTGAGCCTTCTGAAAAGTCTCTATTGAGTTATGTAATAGGCAGTGGCATGGCAGCTCTCTCTGCCTGGAATTCGCCAGAGAGGTCTGGGCTGCAGTGGTAGACTTAGGTACACAGATGGGCTCAGATTCAAAGTGTGGGGCCTGAACAGGGAAGAGGAGCTAGACCAGAGCACTGATACAGCTTCCGGGTACAGCTCTTCTTCTGTGTTAAATATTCCGCAGCAGAAGCCCTCTGTGCTTGGAGTTATTATCCCACATTCCTCCCTGAATTACTGCAGGAGCTGTACCATAATTGACAAAACCGGGCCTTTGATTTTAGGATATGATTAAGGATCACACAGACAAATGAAAAATGTGGCTCCTGATACAATGTTTTGAAACAATATTGTTGTAAAAGTTTTAAAAATTCTTTGTTGTAAAGTTTTGTATCATGAAATTACACATGGTAACAAGAAAAGGCCAAAACTGACCATTCTACCCCATTCCATCATGTAAGCTGAGCAATAAAGTTAGGAAGACACTTGAGAGATTTTAAAAATTATTTGCAATTGTAAGATCCGTAACAATTCATTGTTATGCATTTGGGAGAAGATTAAAACAGAAATTGTATATAAAGCACTCAGAATGTCTGGAAAACAGTAAGTGCTTAGTAAGTGATGATTATTGTTATTATTTGTGAAGGAGTTGCACACTTTTGGTAATACAATTTCAATTACTCCACATGCAGATTACCCAAAGCAATATTTTTTAAATATAAGCTAGTTTCCCTTTTTCTGTCTTCTCCTTTCATTGCCAGGCTGTGTTTATTCAAGGAACACCAACTAATTTTAAAATTATCCTAAATCGAATAAAATTAGAAAGAAAAATCTGTAGCCATAAAAATTACAATATATTTTTAAGTCATATATAAACACTATATTATTTATGAATGCAGATTTTTTACACCACTGTTCCCTATTGTCAAAGATGCCCTTTGACATGGTGCCTAAGAAGGCTGGGGGAAGTAGGTCATCTGACTTAGCTGAGACACCCCAAACCCCCCCCCCTCAAAATAATAGAGGTCCCATAGAAAAGAAAGGAAATGAATATTAATTAATATTTATTGGAACTATTACATGATCATCACTATGCTGGACTTCTTCACATTTCATCTTATGTGTTGCTCCCAACAGTGCAGGGATATGGGTTTGGTATGAGAATTCCATTTTACAGAAAAGATTGAGGTTCGGAGCAGTGAAGAAACTTGCCCAAGCTCCCGGAGCCAACCCAGGTCTGCCAGACCAGCGACCTCGCAATCTCTCCATGATCCTTGGTCCCCAAGAGAATTACCATAGTTCACATTGCAGGAGGCTTCTGGGAGGCAGGCCCATCTAAGCACTTCATGTGTATACTCATTTAATCCTCCCAACAACAAATGGGCTGCATACTATTATTGGCCCCGTCAGGAAACTGAGGCACAAAAAAATAGCCCAGGGCCACACGGTTGGTGAGCAGGTGCATGGAAATTCCATCCAAGGGAATTGGCCTCCAGAACTCACTCTCCACTTCCAAACTGGATGGCCTCACTTAAGAGAACCATCCACAATGTTCAAAGTTTTGTGCTAACATTGAAGCATGATAACTTTCAACCCAGCAGGGCAGAAAGGAAGATAAGTTGTATGATAAAGACAAATCACCTATAAAATAGGGGAAAATTTTCTTGCAACAATTCAATTCGTACCTGGTTGCACTAAGTAGTGATTGTTTCTGGGTGATAACACACCCATTGTTTATCAACTATGTTATCCGGTCTGAGTAAAAGAGTTTTCTCTCCAAAAGTTTGGTGTTCAGGGCCGGCCCGGTGGCGCACTGCTACAGTGCGCCGCTTGGGAGCGTGGCGGCGCTCCCGCCCAGGGTTCAGATCCCACATACAGACCGGCCGCTCACTGGCTGAGCGAGGTGCGGGCGCAACACTGAGGGTTGCGATCCCATTGCTGGTCACGAAAAAAAAAGACAAAAAGGAAAAAAAAAAAAGTTTGGTGTTCAGGGAAATAGTAAATGAACTCTTAGACTTTCAAAATGGTAATCTAGCATTACTTAAAAGTCTACAAATTTGTTCCTAAATGTATTTAAATCTTAACAGCAAACATGATGCTGGTTATTAAAAAGTAATTCTGGAGAAATTAGCTTGCAGCTACAAAATTAATATAATTCATTTATTACTTGCAGCCACAAATCAAGATGCTGTTAACACTGCCACACACAATTTAATATGCACAGTAAGTTTCCATATGGCTTCAATTTTAGGGTTCTGGTCACTCCACCAAATCATTTACCGTATAGCCCAGCATGACTAGTCAGAGGACACTTGACCTAGCCAAAATGTGAAGCGTGGGCTTTACATTAAAGCTTTGGTTTATTTCTTATTTTTATCATATTAAACAAGTATGTGTTTTTAAATCTATAGGCCTGTTGGTACATAGTGATTTAGTGATGGAGAAAAACCAAAAGCACTTGATCTTCAATAGTAGCCAAGACTCTTCTATTTCTTCTGGTCCTTAATTTCCTTCTTCTTTTTACTGTTTTGCCTTAGAAGGTCAAAAGGAAGAAGGGGGAGAAATACACACACACAGTTTTTTGATTTATTTAAGAATGTTTGGATAAAAGAATTGTTTAGAGTTGAAACCCTCTTCTTCATGATAACATAATGTGTCTGTGTTTCATAGCTAGATTTTATGTGTCCACTTAAGAGAAGTTCAGGTTCCATAATGAATGAGATACACAAAAGGTGCATTATTCCAGAAGAGAAATAAACACGGTAATTATGCTTCATGTTTGGGGCCTTAAAAATAAGGAATGTCTCTCTCACCTGCGTTTTCCTTTAGTGCTTAGTTTTCTTTGGAACTTGTGTCCCTTCAACTGCATCCCTGAGTCTCAGCATGTTTTGGAGAGGGCAGCTGCTTCTCTCCCTGAGCCATGCTCACCATGAAGGTTGGTCAAATAGACCAGACAGCTCAAACCACTTTTCTTCCAGAATTTGCCCCATTTCTCTTTATTAATCATGATGACATCTGCAATGAAGTCACTACATTTTACTCTATAAATATTACCAATTTTTTTACTACTGCAACTTTCAAAAGTTTAACAAACTGACAAAGGAAACCTCCAATTTAGAAAAAAAAAAAGTGACAGAGATTTAGCTTCTAGAGGGGGGAACTGAAAATATAGAAAGGCAAAGAACCTTAGCTCTGATTTGTACTGAACAATGATGTTCTCACTAGAAAAGAAAGCCAGGCTAGATGAGCCAAAAAACACCAAGGGGTTCCTATTCTGAAATTGATGTTAAGGTGCACATCTCAGTACAAGTCTTTTGTGTTTTGATCCTAAGTTAGAAAAAATGGAATAATTAGGAAAGAAACATTCTATAAAGATCTGTGAAGAAAATTAGCTAACTATTAGGGACTGGTGTAAAAGGAACCAAATTTACCTAAGAGTTTTTTCAAAGCTTGTTGTAGTAATGATACCTTCCTTCTGAATAATACCTTTAAATGTTATTTTTCGTGGATTATCACAACTACTCTTTTGATATATTGTGGAAAATAAATGTAATTACCTATCTCAGATGCGGAAAAGCAGAGAAATTAGGTGACTCACCCAAACTCACACTGTTAGCAAGTGGCAGACATTAAATTAGACCCAAGTCTGCCAACAATCAGTCCCATAATTCTTCCATAGAGTTGCTCAAAAAGTCCTGGTAATGTCTAAGTTTAGTTATTTTATTAAAGTGATGGCAAAGTCTTGCTTTAAAAATGAAACAAGTTTGACTTGTATATTTCCTAGAAACAGTGTACTGTAATATCATTTTATGACTTTTAAGAATTAACTATATTTCCTTGAAAGTTTTACTACAAACCTAAATACACAAGATTCTTGCAAACATTGTGAATCTATCAATTTGAATATAAACTCCAGATCGTGGAAAGGGTACATCCTAATAGAAAACCTGAGATCCACTGACAGGTCTGGGTGACTTATTATAGAGCTGGCAAAAGACATTGGTTAAGAAAACCTTAGAGGAAAAGAAAATCTGAATCATGGGATCCCATTTGTCCTCCCCAATCTGGACATGCATTTCTCATCTCTCTTTTGACTTCCTGGGATATTTACTCCATCATCATCTCATATTGTATTCATTCACCTTATGAACCTTTTAAATTTTATAAACGTCCATGGAAAGCCGCATGCTTTTTATCGAGTTGTAAATCCTGGTGATGTTTTTGACTCCCATAGCACTCAATATAGCGTTCAACACAGTATTCTGCACATAGCAGGTGCTCAATGAATGTTCAACCAAACCCATTTATATCGTATCCAGAAAGTGCCCTATGGGCTTACCAAGTTGTTATCCCTGTCGTAGAAAATGAGGATGTGTCTAATTTCTGTTTAGTATCAATTAGTAAAAATGCTAATTTTGTATTTGGTTTCTGAATGCCAAGTATCCAGGCCACCATGTGGAGTCTGACATATAGACAGTGTGAAAAGGCGCCCCACCACATGAATAAAAGATAGTTATACTTAGCAGGTACCATTTTCTCCAGGGGATCCCAGAAGGAAGTAGAATCTCTTTTAATGTCTTTTAATACATTTAGAAAATAGCAGGCATTGCCCCTTTAAGATCACTTATGTCAAAAGGTTGGTCAGAGGTTCGGCTATAAAACTACAAGGAGGTTAGTAAGTACTAGTGAGTACATTTTCCTAGTTATTTGTTAATGGAAGGAAACACTCAGCTTCAAAGGGCAGAAAGCTAGGCAGGAAAATAATGAGGCGGAGGAAAATTACTCCCTTCTGATTGGAAAAGGATCATTAAGGGGGAATCACACTGAGGAGCGGTGGGGCTCTGCTCTCCCCCTTCCAGCTTGTCCTGAGCAATGTGGGGCAGAAAACCATGTGAATCTGAAAGCTGAACAAAACACCAAGCCTGGTCCCTCTTGCAGCAGAGGGAGAAGAGACTGCATGGCTGGATATGGAGCACTGAACAGCAAAGAAGAGGGGGAGAAGACCAAAGGTCGACTTTCCCATCCTCTGCTCTGATTGCTCACCCAAGTTGTCCTAAAACCCAGATGTTCAGGATAACCTCTTAAAATTTAAAACTGTAGACTCTCAACTCTTTCTGTCTAGGCCTATGTAGGACACAGAAAACAGTGGTTGCTTGACAACAGTTAAAGAATAGAGAGAAGGTATCTAATTGTTTAAATTATTATATTCTTAATAATATGTCCTAATTATGACATTCTCTAAGGTTTATATAACACAGATAATAGTGCCTAGAGTTTGAAATAGCTCTGCAACAAAAACTCACATTCTGCGCAGTATCACTGATCCTCTCTTCCCAAATAGAATGCCTTCCTTTTTTCCATGATTTCTTCTTACTAATATTACAGATTCTGGCTATGTGATCATCAGAATATTGAGTGCCCGACCTGGCCTACTGAAGGTGACCTTACTCTTTGAGAACTTTCTGGTTTGCTCTGTTCCCCAGGAGTGGTATGGGGTGTATTGTTTCTTACTGTTTGTTAGTCTATGCTGTGCTGACTGAGCACCTTCCATCATAAGCAATGAGGCTTCTACTTGCTCCAGCCCATAGCATAAGCTCTGTGTTACTGGGCTCATTCTCCAGAAGCAGGGATAGCATTCACTGTGCCTCCTCTGTCCCATAGGCTTGGGGACCCTGGGAATCCTGGCTGTTATACCAAAGTCCCTTCAACTCTTTTTCCCAGAGCTCAACGACTTTTAGCAAATATGATTCACAGTGCACTTTCTCAGCACACCAGAGTTCTGAAATTAGATGCCCACATTAGGCTTCTAAAGCTTTATTTGCTCGTTTTAACATTTAAATTTTTTATTAAAGTATTGTGTTCACTGTAGAAAATTTATATAAGTCCAGCTAACAAATTATTAAATAAAATATGTCCTATCCTTCTATCTTGACATATTATAATGACTGGGAAGGAAGGCTGAGGTCAAATTGAGAATAATCTGTCTCCTTGAAGGTTCTTCCTGGAACCTGGTGGTGTGGGTAACACCAGCCTTCAAATGCCAGCTTGCACCCCTTTTCTTCCTACTCCTGACCCCACTTGGCCATCACTTAAACCTAATAAACATGTTCCACACAATGAGGACAGACCCAGGAGGACAGCAGCCCTGAAAGCATGCTCAAAGACATTTGGGAAGGAAATTCTGGGCCCCAGGCATCTAGAACTTGGTCCAGGGTTTGTGAACAGATTCAGGGTGGACATCTGCCCTTGGCCCTCTGACCCTCTGTCTTTATCTCTATCACATGGCCATTCCTCATAAGTGAAATTTTTGGGTCCAGGCTAAGAAAAGCTGACTTGGGGATATATTTAGTCTGGGTTATTGGGATATATTTTTGTGGTTTTCAGTCATTTCCCTTATGATAGGACTGGGTTCCCTAAAATAGTTCTACTACCCACTATGACAACTTACTCTATTCCAAGACATGAAGATGCAGCACCAGAGGTCAGGGTACTGTAGGAGTGTGTCCTATAGCATCCGGCATATGTGGTAATGGAGAAAAATAAGAAGCCAGAACCTAGTCAGTGGAAAGTTCTCCCAGTGATCTTATATGAATGATTGTAAGTGGAACTTTCAGTCTCATCTGTGTCTGGGTAAATGGAAATTCTCTCCTGCAAGGAATATATACACTAGGCAGCATACCCAAGTGTAAATGCACCACACATTTCCCCCCTTTTGATGCAATAACATGTTTGATAAAGTTTTTTAAAAATACCATTTTGACTGCCATTTGCAAAGACATTTTGGGATGTTCAATAAAGCAAGTGCAGAATCGACAAATCTTGACTTGAACATATGTAAAGTATATCTTCTTTGCTAATCATTAAATTTATTTGTAAACAAACACACAGAGAAAATGCAGATAAAAATGATGAGCCATCAAACAAAAGCAATATTGTGATCAACTATGTAGAGGAAAGACTGGCTTGGCTCTCTATTGTATTAAAAATTACATTACCAAATTGTTGTTATATGAAGAGATCATGCAGCCAAAAAAAAAAATGTAGGAGGAGAAAGGTATTTTACAGTTGTCAATCAGTTAATTGTTTAAAGATTACACACACATGAACACGTGTATTGGAACGTTGTAACATTTGTAGTATTTTCCAGATCTTTAAAATCTGTAATGTGTTGTAATTTCTTCTTTCACTTTAAGTAAATATTCATTTTGGACCTAATTGTAGTTTTCATTCTGCATTCTTTTTGTTAAAGACTCCCCCTCCTCACTAATCATATAAGCTCCAGGCTCTACAAACCCAATTGTGCCTCTGGGTAGAACTGTGCCTCTGGGTTGGCACAGATAAGCAAAGGTGGCCAGTCCCAAACCTTACAGGTGGTATTAAGGTCCAGAAAGGCAGAGCAACAATCAGAGAGTTTAAAAGGATAGGGGAAGAAATTTTTAAAGTCAGATTAGAAGGCATAAACATTGAGTAAAATCTAGTATATTCGGACTACTAGAAGGAAAAAGTCAAAGTGAACTAAGAAAATATTTGACTTACAGTTTTTTTAATAGAAGTGTGCTTTAGTTTTTTCAAGTCCATAAGGGAACTGAATTAGTTCAATAAAATATTTGAGTACGCATCTCCTTCAATTAATGAATAAGATACAATTCATTTGTTATTTAGGTCCATTTAGTACATTTGCATGTAAATAGTTATATGTGGGCCTAAAATTCTAAACAAAAACCGCGTTGTTTTATAAAGCAAGGAGTTATAAAAGCATAGACTGTAGATTCACATCACATGAGTGCAAATCCTGGCTCCATTGCTTACCTGTGTGACCTTGAGCTAATGACTTACTCTCTCTAGGCCTGTTTTCTTGCTTGTACATTTCATCTAACAGGGGTGCCTCCCTCAGAGTTGATGTGAGGATTAAATGAGATAATACACGTAAAAGGCTGACGACAATGCCTGACCCAGAACAAGTGCTGAATTCATGTTACTTCTAACCGGCTAGTCAAACACCTTCCTTATAGACTATGATAAAATGAACTTCAACTAAGCTGGGATGACTTATTACAAAACCTGAATCAGATGATAGCCAAATGTGCTTGCCTGAACAAATTATTTTGTCTCTAGCCCAGTCACACTGTAGTAGGAACTCCAACAGGTCATGCAGTGTTACACTGATGCGAGAACATGGCAAGAAGGACATTAAATTAGTCATGAGTGTAGCAAGTGATTGATATAATCTGTAACCCTCTAGGATATCTCTACATTGCTCTGCTGACCAATTTAAAGCACAGCATTTATTCTCTTAGTTAGATGTTTGAATTCCAGATTTACACTGAGCAACTGCCATGTACCTTCCATTTTCTTTTGAAAAGAATTATAAAAACAGAATAAATCTCCAAGTGGTTAATTGTCATGGCAATAAAACTGAAATAGACTTGTCACATGATTATAGTAGAAGATTCTAAGTACTGGAATTGATATCCCATATATATTTAAGAATTTTCTATTCTAACACAATTCTATTGCAAATTAGCAAGTTGTACTAAGAAAATATCAGCCTTTCTCCTCTTTATGTTTACAACACATTCCTTCACTTGAAAAATTAGTTTTGGGTCTACCATAACAGTGTTTCAGAAAAAGAAACAATGAATACTGGTATTATGCAAAAGACTCAATACTTTTTAGCCTTACACTCAATGGCTGCCTAGAGAAGAACATACATTCTTGCACATTCATTGCACAGAGATTTCTAAGACTATTTGCACCATAAGCTTTTAGGGATTTTTTAACGACAATTCATACTAAAATAATAAATTAATAGAAGTAATTTAAACCATGTTCAAAAATAAAGAATAGACAGGAATTGCATATTTCTTTATAATGTGTCTCATATCCAATAATACGTTTGTATATAAAGTAACATTTTCTTCTATGTTGAGTCAAGATATGTTACATTTCCTAATCAAAGTGCAGACCTCTGGTATTTTATGTGATTAATACTATTTATCAAACTTGTATTTTCAGGTCGCTGGGCATAAAGTGCCCATAGTATTACAGTTAAATTCTATTTTGTTAAGTTACAGGTATTAATAGTAATAATTGACTCAGAAACAAATGCTATGAAAAAAGAATAGAGGCAGACTCCTGTTTTAAGATGGCTGAGACCATGTGTTGTCACTACTCTCTACCAAAACCCATTAAAATGCAGGAAGAGATTAAAAAATTAAATGCACAGCAGAACTGGGTATCTGGAAACTATAGCACTGACAGAGCAGAACAGAGAATAATTTCTCAAATATATAATGGAAAGAGAACACACAAGTGAAAAACTACAACCACTTCCAATCAAGGAGAGACCTTCCATCACCCAGGTGAGTTTTCCCAGCAGAAACTCTTAATAACTTCAAGCTCAAAGGTATGGAGTCTAGAAGGAGGCACACAAGACAGACTGGCTAGTTAACAAATTAGGTGGCAATAAAACAAATGCGGCATTTGGCCATGGACTAAATTATGGAGGACACCTCTCTGATTTCAGAATTCTGACCTCAGAAACTTAACATGGGGAACTGGAAGCAAGCAGCTTTCTAACAAACATATGAAATTGGTCTCTGTACCACTAAGAAATTGGTCTCTGTACCGAGAAGAAGCATGTGCCAGCACATGCCTCTTCCTCCCTCCAGCTAGCAAAAGCAGGGCCTTCTAAATCAGAACATGAACCCATGGGCAGGCAGAAAATTTCACTTGAGCCCAGGAAATAACTCTTCCTCACAATATTGTTTAAATGAGATCCACCTCTCTCTCTCTCTCTCCCCCTCTCTCCCTCTCCCTCTCTCTCTCTCTCTCTTGCTTCCTCCCACCATGTGATCTGCTCATACCCACTGGCTATGTTCCACTTTCTGCCATGAGTAGAAGCAGGCTGAGGCCCACGCCACATGCAGCTGTCCCATAATCCACAAATGAAAATTATTGGCAGTTCTTGAATTCAAGCAGCTTCCAAAACCTTGAAGGTGTATTATGAGTATTACTTTTTTGCTTGTCAACCAGAATGGAGCTGTTTTGGAGTTTATAAATGGAACAAAGGATATCAGAAAGAGGGAGAAAGATTTACCTGAGAAACAGAATGCCAACTTCTGCACATCAAAAATCACTTTTTAAAGGTTTATAGGAGACTTCTGGTCAAGATAGCAGAATAGACAGTCCCCAGCATCACTTTCTCCCACAAATCAACCAATTTACAAGTATAAAAAAGCAACGACAGCTGAGCTGGGGCTGCCAGAGCTCAGGGGAAGAGGAAGAAAGACCAATGGAGTGCATGAAGGTGGGAGAAGCCATGATGACAGAAAGAAAAAACTGTTCTGACTATTTTGAGCCCTGGCCACGTCCAGACTGGAGCTGCTGAGTTCATGGAGCAGTGATCAGCAAAAGCTGCAGCTGTGCCCTTCTGATGGAGTTGCTTGAAGGCAGCAGGGGAGAAGAGGGCCTTGGTGGCCCCCAGGCCAGCACGACCACTAATAGAGTTCCCATGGACCCACATAGGAACAAAGAGCCACAACAACTGAAAAAAAGGAGGCACTCAAAGGCCAGTGAGTCATTGCAAGGGACCGGAGCACAGCCTGTCCCATGGGAAGTGTTTGCAGCACAGGCGGTGGAGGAGGCGGGCCAATAGAGAAAATACTGGGGCACAGCAAGGACAGTTGATCTGCACCCCAATCAGCATAGGACCACTCAGAGAAGACTGGTGAGGAATGTAGAATTGCATGGGGTGCAGTTTGATGAAAAGACTCAGGCCGAGACCAGAGTCTACACAACACAGGTGCACCAAGTCCCTCAAGAGCTGGAAGGACCTATAAAGTCAACCATTAAAACCTGTGCTGCACAAGAAGCCTTCCCTAGGGAATCAGCAGCAAAGCAGCAATCTAGCAAAATCACAGAGCTCAAGTACTGATCCCCACAGGAAGTTCCCCCATTTTAGAAGTAAGAAAAACACAACAAATTAGTTCCAGTGCAGAGTTTAAGAGGTGGAAACAGCAAATAATCCAACACAGAACTGAAAGAAAAAACAAAGTACCCACAACCAGAGATAAAATTTGATAGTAACTAGTAAAGGTCTCATGTCACCAAAGAACACCTATAACACCTAGAAGGACCAGAAGTCAGTCCCCTGGGCTACCAAGCTAGAAAGCAGGGAGGGCCAGGGGTCTCAGCCATGCCCCCAACACCCACAACCAGTTCTGAGGGTGGGGGCTGAGAGCCTTGGCCACACCCCTCTGACATGTGTAACCACCCCAGCAATGACCACCGAGCCACCACCACAGGAAGTGCCCCGGGCTCTCTTGCACCAGGGCAGTGGTGGGCCTCGGGTCTCAGTCATGTCCCCCTGACATGCACAACCAGCCTGGTGACAACCACCAAGCCACAGCAAGAAGCACCCTGGGCTCTCCCGAGCTGGGGCATTAGGGGGCCGAGGGCCTCAGCCCCACCTCTCCGACACAGGCAACTAGCCCAGTGATGACAAGGAGCCACAGCAAGAAAGGCCCCTGGTTCCTGACCCGGGATAGTGGGGGGCGAGGGCTTTTGCCACACCTCCCTGACATCTGCACCCAGCCCGGCACTGAGCAAGCCACCACTGGGAGCCCCCTCGTCTCCCCTGTGAGAATGAGGGGGGTGCCACAGGCCTCAATCCCACCCCTCCTCCTTCCTCCTTCTTCCATCCCATTTCCTTCCCCTTTCCCCTCTCCCCCTACCTCCCAACTACTCTGCAACAACATTATAGAATGTAAAAATATAATATTAATAAAAAAAATTTTTTAATTTAAAAAATAAACAAATAAATAAATAAGATCCACATCTATACTACAAAAAGACACAAAGAATCTCCAAACATTCAAGGGAAACTCTGGCATGAAAGAGACAGAGTAGTTAGCAAACAGAAGAACTATACCCAGAGAATACATAATTAACACCAAAAACAAAGTGCATTATTCTCCAAGAGATCTGTAAAGCTATCACATTCATAAACTTAAAAAGAAAAAGCTCACTAATCTTTTTTTAAAAAAGCAATTAAAGATAGATTACTAAAAAAAAAAATCAATAGACAATCTGAAGTGCAAAATGTACTGAAAACAGAACTCTAGAACAGCGCTCAAGCAGTTAGTCACCGTCTCCTCTTCTCTCAGAAAAAGGGTGTGGAAGAACATGGAGCGTGTTTAGGACCAGCAGCCATTTAATTTGGCTGCATTGGAGATTATGAGCAGAGAGAATGGCGGGAGTTACTGCAGGAGTGTGGATTAGGGGGTCACCAGGGAGAAACTGAGGCTGTCCTAGGGCTGGCAAAGAGTCAGGAACTGGGAAATGAAGCCACAGAGGGAGCAGGTACAAGGCAGCTGACTGTTCAAGCCTCAGCTGCCTTTATCTTTCGCTCACTCTGATGAGAGCTAATCCCAGGAGAGCCCACATATACAACAGAAAACATCTGGCTGCATATTCTGAGTGCAGGAGCAAGAGAAAACCGTGTTCTAGCAGCTGCAGTTCTCTGAGGGTAAGGGGCTAAGGATCCAGGGAAACTGTCTGACCCACACTGGAACGAACGTCCCCATCTTGGGCTAAGTGAAACTTGATGGCAAGGAGCTAACTAGCCACAGGAAAGGACACTCGCCTGTCTTCCAAAGGAATCCCATTCTACAGTATTCCTGCTTCCAAGAAAAAATACCTTGGTTCAAGGTAGACTTTAAATAAACTTGTTTTTGTTAAAGTTTGATTGAGATAGTGCATCAGTGAGGGAGATTTATCCTAGGATGCCAGTTAGAGCTGTAGACAATAGAAGTGGCATTTACACTTGTGTCATTGGTGAACACCATAACAGTGCTATGCTGTAAATATTTAACAACTGGCTCTGCAGGGAAAAAACCTTGATTGTAGCATCTGTCAATTTTTGTAGGGAAAATACTCCCACCATGGCCAATTTCAGGCTACCATTGTAACACCACAGCATATAACATTGGGAAGAGATGCCCAGGCCACATCCCATACACCAGTATGTGCAGATCACTCCCATGATGACATTTGTCCTTCCTGCTACTTGCTGTGATTTTTCTGAACCTAAGCAAACCCTCAAAAAATCACAAATACCTAAAGATGATTTATCTTTCATTCTGTTGAAAATTAGCTTCTTGTGGGCGCACTTTGAAATTTACTTGCTCAATACTATTTACCACTGAAATGAAAATAATTTAAACAGGTATTTAGGTAAGAATATAGATAAATGTCTAAAAGAATGATCCACAGCAAATTCAATTCAGAAGCCTATTAAAATGACACAAAATGGGAGGGAAAAAAATCCTCCTCTGCTTCTAAAAAGCTGGAGACAAATCTGGACTCTATTCCTCTATTTTCCCAGAGCTAGAAAGAAAGTAACTAGTTCATAAATTCCATCAGGAGCTTAGGGATTTTTGATGTAATGAGTTTTACAGTTTCAGAGGAGAATGCTTTGCTAATAATTATGTAACAGTAATTAAATCTGAAAAAGGCTGTACTCTAACTATGTTGATTTATTGCGGCTCCTACAAAGTACTCCTCGAGCGTGCACTGGAGTGTGTTCTGCCTCCCTCCAGTTTTCTTTAAATTCTCACAGAGCACTGGGTCACAGATGGTCTGAGCTGCTATATTTTCCCTATTAAATTCCTAATAATCTTTTTCTGAGGCTGAGTCATGGAAGCCTGGGGATTTCTCATTTTAATTAGAAGGTTTAAGGAGCTAACTCTGTTTGAAATTTCCTCCTAGGAGGGATGGGTGCAGGTGATCCCATTCAGTAGAATGACACAGTGCCATGGCCAGGATCACATTTCCATATTAGATTGCAGCTTGCTTGGCTCAAATCCTATTTCTGAGGTTGATGATGCATTGTCTGAATTTGAAGAATATACTTTGGAAAATAGAGTTATTTGGGCATTATTCTTTATGGGGACATATTTTGGTATTTGGTTCCCTTTCCTACTTTGCATACAGAGCAGTGAATTGGGAATGTGAATGATTTATTATTCCAAAAGAAGTTTGAATCATATCAATCTAAGCCATAGTCACCAGGAAACAGATTTGGGAACCATTTGTTCCTCTTTCTCTCTGTAGTTTTCTTCCCTTGACCACATCAGACTTAATTTTAAAATCTCCCAAGTTCTGGGACAGCCTCATGTAAAACATGATCTTTTGGGTTCAGTTTTACTAGCAAAAGAGTGTAAAAATGTATATGAATGGACAGGACAAGATAGAGTAATACCTATAATTTGTTGGGTAATCAGAGAGCAGCATTCAGGATGAGCAATAGAGCTGAAATAAGATTATCTTCTACAGTTTACCAGTGAGCTTGGTCATTTGCAGGAAACCTGTTATGTAATATGGAGTGTGTGGTGCTAGGCTCAGTTCCCTTGATAGGATAATGTACAAAACAGAAAAGCTTCTTATAAGACACCTGTTCAAGTTTCGTCTCCCTCAGCCACAGAGCTGGTTTCTCTGTTTTTGTAAAATAATGAGCACCTCATGCTTTGAATGTGGAACAATCCAGAGAAGTCACACTGAACTGCCATTACCTTTGCAGTCCCCTGTAGTTTTAACCTGAGCACATGGTTCAGAGCTGACAGCAACTGCATTTTACAAAACTGAAAAGTATAAGCAGCACGAATGCATCATTTAAAAAATAGATTTTGTAAATGTAGAATGCTGGATTTTTAGCTAATTAGACTTCAGAAAAGATTTTTCCCCCTTTCAAATATAAATGTCACTCTGCTTTTTGTCTGTATTATTTAATTCTCTCGCCCCTTCAAGTTCAGCTAATTGAGTCACTTCAAGGTTTGAAAACTATCCTCATTCAGATATTACTAATTTTCAATGATTATTTTCATGGCTTCATATTTTCCAGAGCAATTAGATTTCTCAGGACAGGTTTTAGTTTTTTTAGTCACAATTTAAAATATAATTACTTTATAACTACAACTATATTTATATTTTATATTCTCTCTATATTTTATATTCTATAGAGAATATAAAATATGAAATATATAAATATAAAATATAAATGCAAATATATATATATATATATTTCCCACTGTTAGGATATGCATCATTTGTCATGTGTATAATGAAAATTAAATTGAGAAAGAAAATCATAGTTTCCACACTAAATTCAGGGTTACATCAGAAGGTTAAAAAAGTAAAGATATATGCAGCTTAAGAATGTTATACTGAAAAAAATTTTAAGGCATTTAAAGATTTTCAATCTATGAGAATAAATTTTCTCTTAGGCACCTCTGGCCCAAGCTGATGTTTCTAGAATGTGCTGGTGATAGCCATATGTTTAGTGATTCCACTTGTGAAATGTGTGGACAAGTGGCTGAGGGCTGCCAGACTGCCACTGTGTGAGCAGGTTGGGCTGCACGATAGGTGTGGATAACACTGTAAGGACAAGGAATATGACACCCAGCCCCGCCATTGTGTGGGAAATCCAACCACGTTCCAGTCTCACGGCAGGATTAGGAAAGAGGGGCAGTCTTTACATACCTAGTCCACAAAATGTCTGGAAAGGAGAGTAAATGTTATACGAAATGGTCAAATAAAAGTGTGTGTGGATATATGGAGCTGGAAAGAATCTCAGGTTGTATAGGTTTATTGAAGTTCTTAAAGACAAAAGCTTTCTCTGAACATTCCAGCTACCCTGTGTCAGTCTAATCAAGGCTGGAAAGGAGAGTAAATGTTATACGAAATGGTCAAATAAAAGTGTGTGTGGATATATGGAGCTGGAAAGAATCTCAGGTTGTATAGGTTTATTCAAGTTCTTAAAGACAAAAGCTTTCTCTGAACATTCCAGCTACCCTGTGTCAGTCTAATCAAGTTAAGGGAGCATTTGGTCAGGGGAAAAGCTAAGGGAAACCATGAGTGCTACCAGGTTCTTGAAGGAGTTAAACAAGAAGATGTTTCAGACTTCTGATTAATGGCCAGGGACATTCCAAGCTGCTTTGCCTACCTCAGCAGTACATGGCTGGTGCAGCAGGGTAATATCTAATAACTAATCTTTGACACAAGAATTAAGTCATTTTGCAAGAAAGCAGATCATTAGAAGCCAAATTGAATTATAAGTAATACTATCTCTGTGGAGGATTGTAAATTAATTGGTTTTTAACAATAACATTTCTGTATTTTATTAAAGCAGCGTAAGAATTCGGTGAAGACACGAATGTAGCAGATAAACAGGCCAGGTGCTGGTGATGCAAATGAAATAGATGACAGATGGCGAGTAGCACGCTCACTCGCAGCGTGTGTATAATGGGTAGCGGTAATCAAATTCCTTCGTGAATTGGCGACTTTCTTTACATCGAGAACTTTAACAGGGGCTCGCGTGCGCCCCTCTCCGCCCCTGCCCCTCAGCATCGCACGCGCACGCACACACACGCCCCTCTCCTTACACGCACGTATGTCCTCATGACAGCCCATGTCCCTATCGGAAAGATGCGCCATAACTCTATTTACATAACACCACACGCAAATATCATTCCACCAAATCAACCTGTATACACTAAACAACAGATTTCTCTGATGAGAACACCTCACTAAGGAAACAAAGCAACCTGTTTAAAGATGTTCCACTCAGTTAAGAGAAGTGAGACTTAGACCATGAAGCTGGGCTTCAGTGGAAAAGAACTACTTCTGGCTCATAACGTTGAATTTTCCAGTAGTATCTTTAGAAAGTGATGAGCGTTCTGATGGGTTTCCTTTGCACCTCCAAATAATGGTTACGGAGTCTCAATACTCAAAGAAAATGCCGATCCAGGTCAACTATTAGGTTAGTAGGCTATATGCAAGTGATTTTTCTCCTCCCCATTCTGGTACCAAAGAGACTGCTTCATTTTACTGCTGCTTCTGATGATGGGAAAACTGTACTCAGCCAATTCAAGGACACTAATGCACATCCCTCATGGAATAAAGAAAAGAACTCCACTCGAAGTCATAATACCTGAACATGCATAATATATGAACATAATATATGAACTCTGAGAATTACCTTGTGTATGTTCAAATCCATATTTCCAATCCTATAATGGGAGCTTAGCTTCATTTCCATCTTTCCAACTGCACACTGGACATTTCCGCTTGGACGTTTAGATGTCATTTTAATGTCAGTATGTCCAATATTACACTTACAGTCATTCTCTCCAGAACCAGGTTCACAGGGAAAGTCTGCCCTCTCCAACCTCCCTTTCACCCAGACCTGAAATTCTGGAGTTGTCTTTGACTCCTCTCTCTTTACATTTCATGTGCACTCAAAATACAAAACCCTTTGGTTTTTCTTCTGTCCTACTGTTTATCATTTCCTCCCCAGTCCCATTTCTGGTGCTACCCTGGACTTGGTGGCTGGACCCTCTTCACTGGCCTCCTATCTGCTTTCCTCAGACTCTGTCTTTGATGTCTTTAACCCCGACCCTGTTCTCCTCCAGGTCAATCTTCCATCACACTGCTCTCAGCGCTCTCTCTTTCCTCCCTCGTCCTGCCCTCTGCTGACCCTTAGATTTCTCCAGCCAGATTCATTCCCACAGGCTCTCATAGCAAGCCTTTGCTCCATTGAGGTCAGTCTCCTGCCATCTCTGCAGCGCCGTGTCCCACCCAGGTGAATCTGCTGTGACCCATGCAGCTGCCACGCTGTGTTGCTTCCACCTCAGGGCCTTCGGGCATGCCACCTCTTTGCCTGCAGTGCCCCCAGTCCCTCTCCCTTTCCCTAACCATATCAAGGCTGCTGAGGCTCCCTTCTCTGTGAAGATTTCCCTGACCACTCTCTCTGAGCCTCACACGGTCAGAGAGCTATTTAATCCTTCTACATTCTGTGCCATTTCGAATTGTCCTCTGATTGCTTCACAAGTGATCACCGAGTCCACCCTGCTACACTGGAGTCCTTGGAGATGAGGACTGCGTGTTGCACAAATCTGTACCTGTCCCAATGGGCAGACACTGCCTAGTGCCTTTCAGCCACCACACCTGCTTTCTTACTGCTCAGCAGGTACCGGGCAGTGAGGCCTCTGGCATTCTCACTGTGCAGGAGCATTTTATCACCCTGGATTCAGATCACAGCCCCCTTCTCAGGCCCTTGGAATCTGATTCTCACCATGGTCTCCTCTGAGAAATGCCTGCCCTCTTTAACCATGCTTCTGATTAGGTGCTCTCTCTTAGGTAAGCCCATCTGTGGCTCACCTTGGCCCTGGGACCCCTACTTTGTAGCCACCATTTTCTCTGCTTTGAGGAATCTTTTCAGTCAATCTACCCTCATAGTGCTGAGCAATATAGTAAGTGCCTAATTAATGCATATTCATTTATGTTGTTTATGGAAACATACATTTCTCTGTGCTTTTTAGGCCATGGCACAAAATTACCAGATCACTCTAAAATACATTTTATTTGCCCTTACTTTATATATATATATGTATGTATATGTGCCTACCAGAACACCTCCATACACCAGGCCCTAAATTTGATTTCAAGAAGTTAAAATGACATTCGCATTGCAGGATTCTGTGCTTAAGGCAGTGCAAAATGCTAGTGTTTGGTCTGGTGGTGCTAATTTTATGTTGAGTCCTCCTAAGGGAATAGTGTGCTTTTGGACTGTTTCTGATTTCCTATTAGATGGCATTAAAGGAAGTATATTATATCCTGAACCTAAAAGGATCAGCTCTTTAATAAACCAAATTGACCTTTCTGCTTTTTTCCCGAGGGGATTGGGGTCCTCCTCCTTGCCTTGAAGCCCCCTTTCTTCCCTGGCAACAAATTGATTTTGTGATTGTTTTGTTTAGCTTTTTTGCATGACAACCACATATATGGTGGAGAGTAATGACCAAAAGTCATACTCCTGGGCAACTGGGTACAGCTAAATGAGACAATAAATATAATTTGTTGAATTACTGAGGTAGCTCCTGTTCTGCTGGGTGTGTGTTCAGCTTCAACATCTTGGCAAAGAGGTGATGTCATCAGAGTTGTAAGGCAAGTTGCAGACCACCTGTTAAGTGTGCAGGCAAAAGCAAACCCAGGAGCCCTGAGTTTTTAATATTCACCTTAAATTTTCATAATTCCAATTGGAAGCTATACTGTTTTCAATAGAAAGCTTTTTATTAATAATGCTCTATGCTAAAGATAATCAAATATCAGAACACTTGATATTTTAATACCTACATATAATCCTGAATTATTATGGTGCATTTTTCTGAAAATGGACAGCCTTGCAACCCACAGACAATTCAAGGCCTGACAATTCTTTAGCATGAGTAAACTTTATAAATATTCTAAATGAAATATAGGTTGGTACACATACCTTGTGTGGGGCTGTGTAAGAGTAACTGACGTATTGAGAAGGAGAGATTTGACTATTCTGAACCTAAATCACATTTCTTGTGATCAGTAAAGACCTAGATTCTGACTTATTGCAGCAGTAATGCTCAGTATTAGCAACTTGAGCTCTTGCTGAAAATTAAATTTACTTATATCTCTTAGATTTCCTCCCTCTCTGATAATTTTGGCCTTTCTTTTGCACAGGAGAAATTCCAGAACTGAGTTCCATAGCCTCGCCTTCCTAATGCATCTGTAAACAGCTGCAGTTCTCTGCTCAACATCAACTGCAGCTGCCATAATGCCCCACAAGGACAAGCAAATGCAGAGAGTTCCCCTTAATTGCCTTGCCGCCCCCAATTGAATTTATGTTTTGTTTTTAAGTAACATTTTGTTGCATTTGCATTACTGAAATTACCAGGTTACAGTAAACTATAATCCCAAATCAATGTCCCCCCAAAGAAAGCAGACGTGAACTTTATCACCAACAACAAATTCAATTTTCACATTACCTACTGACAAAAGAAGCTCATGCCAAGAGCACTTGCAGATTCCTGAAAAGTTTGCCAAATGAGGAAAACCACAAATCTTAGGTTTTAATGTCTCATAGTTTTGCTTTCTATTTAACTATTGCTTTTCACCTATAGGTGAAAACAAATCTTTACATGTTTTGTTTTTGTTTCTAAAATTACATGGTGTGACACATAAAGATATTTCCAGTTGGAACCCTCACACATTGCTGATGGGAATGTAAAATGGTGCAGCCACCATTGAAAACAGTCTGGCAGTTCCTCAAAAAGTTAAATATAGAATTACCGTATGATCCATCAGTTCCACTGCTAGCTGTATATACCCCAAATGATTGAAATCAGGGACTCAAACAGACACTTGTTCACCAATGTTTATAGCAGCATTATTCGCAATGACTAAAAAAGTGGAAACAACCCAAATGTCCATCAATAGATGAACGGATAAATGAAACATGGCAAATACATGCAATGGAATATTGCTTAGCCACAGAAAGGAAGGGAATTATGATACATGCTACAACATTTATGAAGATTGAAAACATTAGGCTAAGTGAATTAAGCCACATGCAAAAGGACATGTATTGAATGATTCCATTTAATACAAGGTATCCAGAATAGGCAAATTCATAGTGACAGAAAATAGAATAGAGGTTACCATGGGGGGTGGGGGAATGGGGAGTTATTGCTGATGAGTACAGAATTTCTGTTTAAGATGATGAAAAAGTTATGGAAATATGGTGATGGCCATACAACGTTGTGAATGTATTCAATAGCACTGAATTGTAGATTTAAAAATAATTAACATGGTAAATTTTATTACCTATATTTTACCAGAATAAAAAAAGTTACTCCCAAGCCATCTAGAGTTTAAAGTTGTTATACATTTTAATGCATATTCTAATAAATTAAAAAATAAGGTGGATCAAAGTATAAGATTCAAGGCAACAAGGCATTTTATCTATAAATTTCTAAAATCTTTGTCAAAGATAAAACTAGAACTAACAGTCAACTCTATAATAATATGAGAAAAACCTATAAGAAATAATTATACTGTATTACATAAAAACAAAAACAATAAAGAAAAAGTCTATTTGATTTGCATCTGTTTATGATAGATGCACTTGACCTCCAGGAAAACCAAGTGGAAAGAAATGATTTGTCCAGAAAATAATTTGTTCCTGCTCATTCTTACTTCCACTGTGAGTCTGAGGGTACTTCAGCAAGTTCATGGAAAGATCCATATTACCTTTTAATACTATTTTTCCAGGAACTTTTTCAAGTACTCTCATATTTCATTCCTGGGGTTGGGAGAAGAATTCTAAACCTTAAGGAAGTTTAGAATTACCACATGAAATGCACACTCCCACTCCTTGAAAATAGTGCCCATTCTATGAGGAAGGCGATTTACCTGATCTGCCCAGTTTAAGTATTTTTATAATCAAGTTCATCTGAGTTTTTAACTTGATGCTTTAGAGCAGTGGCTCTCAAACTTCAGCTGCACCAGAATCACCCAGACGGTTTATTAAAAAACAGATCCACAGCCCCACTCCCAGGAATTTCTGATTAAGCAGGTTTCAGGTGGCATTGGAGAATGAGCATTTCTACCCGGTACAGAGCAGATGCTGATGCTGTTGGCCCAGAGACCATCCTTTGAGGACCACTGCTCTAGAAACATAATCAAGGGATACAGAAGGCAGACCAAAGTCAAGTGACAGAATGGATTCTGTAACTATATGCACACATGAGCATGATATAAATGTTACACAATTTTGATTTCAGCACGGGTAAAGAATTAGCTACTTATCTTCAACTTTAGGGTTAAAACCTCAGGGAGAAAAAAAAGGATATTTCTGGTCTGGTCCCGTTTTTTATTTTATTTCTTAGCTATTTTTAGTACAACTATTAAAAATAATTGTATTATTAACGTAACTATTTTTAATACAATATTTTTACTACTTTAATACGATGTTTGATATATTCTGAAGAATATCTGTAACTATGTGTAAATTACATAGAAAACATCTGAGAAAACATCTGTGACTCCACTTCCCAGCCAAGAACCAGAACATCACTCACACCCCTGTACGTGTGCCCCTCTCTTCTCTCCAGGTCCGCTGCTGCTCCCCCATTCAGAGGTAGCCACTACCCTCATTTTACACCTATTATTAACTTCCTTTTGCACATTTTTGAGATTTATAAAAATGCCACCATGCTGTGTATAGTTTTAAGCAGTGCTTCCAGGCAGAATTTCCTTTGGGACATTTCTTAAGAAATTTACATATTTTTCTGAATCCCAAATTCTAAGAAAAGTCAGTCCAGAAATGAAAAATGGGGAAAAGTATTATAATTAGTATCTACAATTAATACTGCAGGAATTAAAACTTAACAATCAACCTAAAGGTGATACTGGTTTTAAGGAATGTACTTGAGGTCAAGTTGAAATCAAGAGCAGAAAGCGCTAGTAAATGGGATAGGGGGTTAAGGTCGATTTTTCTAAGAACCAGGATGGGAGCATCACGTGGAGAGAAGCATCATGATCTAGTCAAGTCAGCCTTACTTCTGGCCGTTGCCATGTTATAAGTGTGTGTCCATGGTTTTGTCTGCTCCTAACAGTGAATCATGCTTGCATATAAAATAAATAGTATACTTTTTATAAATTCATTGAGTGGTGTTTCACAGAATAACAAGTTTTAAATGCAAAATAAGTTCGTAAATGAGCAGTTTCAACATGTGATTCCATGAAGAGCTGTTATCTTACTGGGAGATCCAAATGTTAAATTATTCAAATGCTACATAATAATGTACACTGGTGTTTCTCATTGTTTGAGTCTTCACTGTGGGCTGTAGTTCTTTGTAAACACTACTAAATTTAGTACACTTTCTTCAGTAAACAAAAATTTTGGATATCCATAATAAAAATAGAGTGTGAAGATTGTTGGAAGTATTTTTAAAATAACTATGACTTCAGGAATTTCTGAGAATTCCTGGGGATTCTGATTTCTCGTTCCTGAATCCCCCCCCCCCCCCCTTTTTTTTTTTTTAAATGAGCAGTTTCAACATGTGATTCCATGAAGAGCTGTTATCTTACTGGGAGATCCAAATGTTAAATTATTCAAATGCTACATAATAATGTACACTGGTGTTTCTCATTGTTTGAGTCTTCACTGTGGGCTGTAGTTCTTTGTAAACACTACTAAATTTAGTACACTTTCTTCAGTAAACAAAAATTTTGGATATCCATAATAAAAATAGAGTGTGAAGATTGTTGGAAGTATTTTTAAAATAACTATGACTTCAGGAATTTCTGAGAATTCCTGGGGATTCTGATTTCTCGTTCCTGAATCCCCCCCCCCCCAATTTTTTTTTTTTTTTCTGACCGGTAAGGGGATCACAACCTTTGGCACGGTGTGGTCTGCACCATGCTCAGCCAGTAAGCGCACCGGCCACCCCTATATAGGATCCAAACCTGCGGCCTCAGCACTACCAGTGGTGTACTCTCCTGAGTGAGCCACTCTGAATCCCAAAGATTAATGAGAGAATAGTTCAAAAAGTTCATGGGAAATATGGAATTAAAAGTTAATATGATGGGAAATGGGGGAGACAGGCCCACTGGGAGAACACTGGAACACAGCAAGAACAGCCGATCTGCCCCCTAATCAGCACAGGACCACTCAGAGGAGACTGGTCAGGAATGCATAAGTGCATGGGGTGCAGTTTGATGAAAAAAATCAGGCCCAGATCAGAGTTTCTATACAACCCAGGTGCACAGGGTCTCTGGAGAGCCGGAAGTACCTACAAGATCAACCATTAAACCCTGAGCTGCACAAAAAGCCTTCCCTAAAGAAATAGCAGCAAAGCAGCAATTTTGCTCAACCACACAGCTCAGGTACTGGTTCCCACAGGAAGTTCCCCAGTTTTAGAAATAAGCAAAAGACATAAAATTAGTTCCAGCCCAGGCACACCACCAGCACCTTGGGGCTGCCAGAGGACCTGAGGCATGGAGTCTGGGACTGGACACCCCTGCCCACAAACAGGCACACTGCTAGTGCCTCAGGGCCCTGCCCAGAGTCCTGAGGCATACAGCCAGGGACCTGACACCCCCCACAACCAGACATACCACCAGCACCAAGGAGCATGCCAAAACCATCACCTCCATGTGGGTGACCCACTGCAGCCACCACAGTAACCATGGCTGCCATGAAAGTGGCTAGACATCACAACCACCATCCAGATGGTCCACCAGCCTCTGGAGTGCATTGACACAAAGAGAGTCACCAGCAGAAACCAAATAAAAGAAGAGGATGTCTCTCTCCACAAAGCCCATTTTAGAGTGACAGAAGAAGCAGCTGCTCTATGATAATATCGGGGGACCTGATCACACCTCTCAGCATTGGACAGATCATCTATGCAACAAATCAACAGAGTAACCATTACTCTTTCAGAAGGAGAGAAGAAATCTAGGGTTATCAGTGGTGGGAGGGGGGAGGAAGAGGGAGATGGGGAGAGATTGGACAAGGGGCATAAAGAATAAGTACAATTTGTAACAATATACGTACTAGTAATATTGATTTGATCAACATATGTCAACATTGAACCCCCAAAATATGTATAATCAATTATGATTCAATAAAAATAAATAAATAAATAAAATAAAATATTAAAAAATAAAAGTTAATACGAATCTTTCCATAAACTTTTTGATGACCTCTTGTATTTCAGGAACTTGCACTGAGAAACTTGCTTTTTTCACTACATGTTATAATTCTAAAATGTATCAATGTTGTTGATTAAATGTACTTTATTTTCACTGCAATATAATATTCTAACTGTTAAACATACTATAGTTGGTGTATCCAAACTCTTCAATAGACATCTGGGATTTTTTTCTTAAGTTTGTTAATATGAGCAGTTCTGGTATAAATCATTTTTCTGGTGCATGTTTCTTGCTGCATTTGTGTAAGAGAGGATTTTTCTTTTTCTACAATGTTTTAAGATAATGCCAAATTTATTTTCGAAGTGATTGTACAAATTTATTCTCCACTACCATCACATAAGAGGTTATGCTGCTAAACATCTTCTCTAACACCTGAAACTGTTAGGCATCTTCATTTTCCCAGCCAAGTTGGTGAACATTATCTCATCGTGATACTAATTTGCATTTCCCCAATTACTAATGAGGCCAAGCATCCCTTTATAGCTTTATGCACTGTATTTTTCCTTTTTTGTAAAATGCCTGTTAATGTATTTTTTCTTTTTTTTCCCCTATGGTTTGTGAAAATATACCCACATATATAATATTTTGTTAATTATGTGTGTTACATGTTTCTAAATTTGTGACTTGTCTTTCCATTTTATAGTTTTTATGAATAATTTTAAAATTTTAATATAGACACATGTTAGAGGGGGAAAAAATACCACACAATAAAGTGTGGTTTTCCTCTATACTCTTACTCAGCAACAATCACAATCACAGAAGGCAGATTTCCATGACCAAATGTGTAGGGATCTCTCTCCACCAGCAAGCGAGCCATTCTCCAGCAGATACCAGCTAGCGTCAGATCCCACATTGAAGGCACAGTCCCCAAGACTTTCCCCCACTTCAGACGCTAGTAGCATGTCCAGGCCTCTGAAACCTCTGACCAACCAGCCGTGAATCAGCATTCCTACAACCCCTCCCTCAGGTTTGATTAGTTTGATTAGTTTGGATTTGATTAGATTGCTTGAGTGGCTCACAGAACTTAAGGAAATACATATGTTTACTGACTTGCTATAAAGGACATTAACAAAGGATACAAAGAGATGCACGGGGTAGGTACGGTTGAAGGGGTGCAGCATGCCCTCCCTGGGTGCACAATCCTCCAGGAACCTCCATGTGTTTACTATCTGGAACCTTCTTGAACCTTGTCCTCTTGGGTTTTTATGGAACTTCATTATGTAGGCATGACTGAAGCATGGACAACTGTGAAGAAATGTGATTGGACAAAAATGGTCTGATCTAACACTAACAGACTGGATGTGAAACCCAGCAAGGCCTGTCTGTCCACATTCTTCTCAGCCTCTCTGTGCAGCCTTCCTTCCTCCCTGGCATTAGGCAGACCCCTCCTGAAATGGGGGTCTTATGACCTACAATCAGATAAGGTAGGTCAGAGAATTTCCCGCTTTGGTGAGAAAAAGGAGCAGGTGGAAGGAAGGAGGGGAGTACAAGATAGGAATCGTGGATGAAAACCAATGTATATCACAGTATCACAACACTATTTTTGTACTTCATCTAAAAAAATTCTTCCCTATCAAAAAGATAATGTTAGGCATTTTCTTATAAAACTTTTGTTGCTGTGTCTTTCATTTGTAAGTTCAGTAATTGGTTTTTGTAGATGGTGTGAAGTAGGATTTATCTTCACTTGTTTCATACAAAAAACCAGTCATTCCCCTACCATTTATTGAATGCTTTCCTCAACAATCTAAAACACTTCTCTGCCATATATCAAAATTCCATGTGTATGTAGGTCGATTTATGAACTCCCTCTTCTGTCACATTGATCAGTTTGTCTATTCCTGCATCAATACTATGTCTTAATCACCAAGTTTTACAATGAACCATGATACCAAGAATAACAAGGTTTTCCTCCCATTTGCTATTATATAATACTTAACCCTTCTTAATTCTATAGTCTGATGTATAAATTTTAGAATCAACTTCTCAGGTTCCATTAAAAATCCTGTAAAGAGTTTGATTGGAAATTCATTGAATATGTTTGGAAAGAATTGACATCTTTACTATATTGAGTCATCCTGTCTATGAACGTGGACCACCTCACCATCTACTTAGCCTTGTCTAGTGCTTCTTAACAAAGTTTTCTAATTTTCTCCATATAGGACTTGCACACACTTTCCTAGGCTTCTTCTAAAATACCTTATAGTTTATTATTATAAATAAAATCTCTTTTTTCTTTAATTGCATTTTCTAACTGTGGTTGGAATTCATTATTTTTGCATTTTACCCCCAAGGAAAGCAAGCTGCCATGTCATGAGCTGCCTGATGGAGAGGCCCGGTGGCCTCTAGCCAACAGCTGTAGAGGAGCTAAGACCTGCCAGTAGCCAGTGAGTGAGCTTGGGAGAGGATCCTATCGGAGCTGAGTTTTGAGATGACCTCAGCCTTGTGAGACACCCTGTGCCAGAGGACCCAGTTAAATTATTCTGGACTTCTAACCCACAGAAACTGATATGACAGATGTTTTTCTAGTAAGCTGCTAAATTTGGGGGTAATTTGTTATGTACAACAGATAACCAATACAAATATTATGGGGGGGAAAAGTCTAAACGCATCAATTTTGAAACATCACACTTCAATTATTGTTTTCAATAAAAAGTTAATTCCTACTATTTCAGGAGTTAATCAGTTTTGTAGGAAAAGGAGGTTTATATGGTAATAAGTGAGATCGATAAAAATTAAGAAACACTAAACTACCATTCTGCAAGAAAACACATTTATTAACTTATAATAAAATCAATAAGCATTTACAAGACACCTACAATTTGTGTAGCAATGTTTTAGATGACAGAATAAAACAACATAATTAAAAGATAGCCCCTGCCATTTATCGAACTAGAGTCTATCGATGCATAAACTACTCACCTAGATGATGCTAGGCAGGTTTTGAAGCTGTTTTCATTCTTCCAGACCATCTGGATACCTCACTCAGAAACTTCAAATGGACAACACAGCTTCTGAAATTTGGTTAGCTTACTTCTAGAAATTAGTTTATATAATAGGAGGAACTGCAATTAAACACTGGCATCTGGCAATATCTATGTAAGCTGGCAACATAAGTATAGATGTAGGGGAATTCATTTTCCAACTTCTCTTTAATATAACCATGAAAACACACAGATAGGAGAACATCCGAGACAATTATTAATTAACAAATATTTATTGAACACTTACTGTAAGCTAGGGACTGTGTTAAGTGCAGCATAGCAGAGGCAAGTGATCTAGATGTGGTTCCTGCCCCCACAAAACGTATCCTGTGGTGAAAGATACAAATACATTATCACCACATACTATGATGCATCCATCCTATGAGCAAAATGTACAGCATGGGGAAGATCGCTCCACTGAGAGTGTTTAATTTAAGCTGTGACCTGAAAGAATAGAATTGAGAATATTTCTAGTTGAGGCAGTAGCATTCTCAAAGGCCTTAAGAGGCAGAACTTGGGGCCAAGCCCATGGCGCACTCGGGAGAGTGTGGCGCTGGGAGCGCAGCAGCGCTCCTGCCGCGGGTTCGGATCCTACATAGGGATGACCGGTGCGCTCACAGCGCTCACAGCGCTCACTGGCTGAGCGCGGTGAGGCCGGTCTCAAAAAGGACAAAAGAAAAAAAAATAAAAAATATCTTATGATGTAGGTTTTGCAAATATTTTCCCCATTATATGGGTTGTCATTTAACTCCATTAATTGTATCATTTGATGCAGAAAAGGTTTTAATTTTATACAGTTTGACTTTTTT
>NW_007730646.1:119636-128389 GCF_000696425.1 Galeopterus variegatus
GGGGGGGGGCGGGTTCCAAAAAGGAAAAAAAAAAAAAAAAAAAAAAAAAGAGGCAGAACTTGGTCCTAATAGAACAGAAAGAAGCCCAGTGTAGCTGGAGTGAGTGTTGAGAAAGTGAAGAGGAGGTGCTGGAGAGGAGAGTGGACAAGACTGGACAGACAGTCCAGAACTTTGTATTTCATCTGAAATGCAACAGGGAGATTCTGAAGGGATCTAAGCAGGGGGTTACCTGGGCTGATTTGCACTGTTAATAGATCACTTTAGCTACTGTGTGGGAAAAGGCTGGGAGAGACAGGAGTTTCTGTTGACCTCTGGGTTTCGTAAACACTATATATCATATCTTCACTTCCATTACCTTCTGCTTTTTGTTCTTTTCTTCCACATTCTGAAAGAATTTACTGAACTCATCTTCTAACATGCTGCTTCAGTTTTCAGAAGTACCCAATTCTCTGTCTCTATGACAGTTTAAAATTTTATAACTGTGCTTTTAATCTTAACATAGACTTTTCAAATCTCAAAACTGCATTTTCTTCATATCTATTTTATCTAGGCTCATGGGTACAAGAAATCTTTTATGTTTTAAAAACAATTTTGTTGTTTTTGTCTTTATTTGCAAAATGCAAGACATGTCCACGTCTGGAAAAAACAGAAAGCACAGATAAGCAAAAAGAAGAAAATGAAAATATGGGTTTAATTGCACATTTGAAAGAATCGATGTATGCATATGTGATCATAAGTTTTGTGTCCTTCTATTGCCTGTCTTCCTTCACTTAAAATACATCACAAAAATCTTTCCATATGAATGTTCATCTCCAACATATTTTAAACCTGCATAATATTTGCATGTATGTGCTGTCATTTCAAGCAGTATCTTCTTTTCCTGACTACCTCTGAAATGTTGCTGTTTCCCTGGGATCTTTCTCTAGCCCTTCTTTATACAGTATGTAATGTCCTTGAGGGAGTTTATCTATTCTCATGGCTTTGAGGATCACTTCAAATAAATGATGCAAATCACACAACTATACTTCTAGCCTAAACCATTTTCTACTTAACTTCAGACTCATACTTAGCTTTATACCTAATATATCTCTCTAGATATCCTACAGCACATTTCTCAAATGTTAGTGTGTTCAGACAGCCCCCAACTTACAAAGGTTTGACTTATGATTTTTCAACTTTTCAATGGGTTTATCAGGTATTAAATGCATTTCAACTTATGACATTTTTGACTTGTGGTGGGTTTATTGGGACGTAACCTGATGGAGTTTGGATGTGTTGTCCCCTCCAAAACTCATGTGGAAATTTGATCTCCAATGTGGCAGTGTTGGAAACTGATTGAGTCATGGGGGCAGATCCTTCATGAATGGATTAATGCTCTCCCTGGGGGAGGGGGGGATTAATGAGTGAGTTCTCGCTCTATTAGTTCCCGTGAGCTCATTGCCTAAAAAGACCCTGGCACCTCCTCTCTCTCTCTCTCTCTTGCTTCCTCTCGCCATGTGATCTGCTTGTGCCTGCCGGCTGCCTGCCACTTTCCGCCAGGAGTAGAAGCAGCCTGAGGCCTGTGCCAGATACAGCTTTCCTAGAATCGTAAGCCAATTAAACCTCTTTTCCTTATAAATTACCCAGTCTCAGGTATTTCTGTTATAGCAACACAAAACGGACTAAAACATAACCCAATTTTAAGTCTAGGAGCATCAGTATTGGAATCACCTGAGCCTGTTTAAACAGAGATTGCTGGGCCCTGCCCTCAGACTCTTTGATCTAGTACTTCTGAGGTGGAACCCCAAAATTTGTTTTCCTAACAGGTTCATAGGTGATGCTGATATTGCTCTGGGGACCACATGTTGAGAACCACAGTCCTACTGTCACCTCAAATTCTGAATATTCTAAGCAGTTATTGTCCTCTTCACCCCCAAAGAGTCTCACCCGTACTTTTAATATTTTTGTTGTAGTATGAAATTCATATAGAAGAGTATCCACATCATACATGTACTGCTCAATATATTTTTCATAAAGTGAACACGCTAGTGTAGTCAGCACCCAGATCAAAAAACAGAACATTGCCAGCACCCCCAGAAGCCACCTTGAGACCTACTACAGTTGGTATCCCGACTACCAAGCCGACTCCAGACTCCACTGATTGGTTCTGCCTAGTTTTGTACTCTACTTGTATAAACCAAATCATACAATGCATGGTCCTTTGTGCCTGACTTCCTTCACACGACCTTCCTATTTCATTGTGGTATTGATTTTATCCTCATTTGTATCTGTCAGTCACACAAAAAGAAAAGTTAGGCACATTCTGGTCTCTCCACTCTCACAACCAATCTATGACCAGTTCTACCAATTCTAACTCTTAGTTATGTTTTCAACTCATCCCATAAATAAAACCTCAAAAAGAGCTCTGATTGCCCTTATGGGAACCAATAAGATCTTGTCTCAACTGGTTTCCCTGACTTCTTTCTCTCAGTACCTCCATTTTGGTGCCAGTTGGATCATTTAAAATAAAAATTTGATACTCTCATTGACTTAAAGGTAAAACATCAGGAACCAGAGTTTCAAATACCACCATCTCTTTTTCTTTCTTCATGCAGTTTCATTCTTTTTCACTGCAGATGGAGATATTCCACATGGCGGAAAGCGTAGTCAGTTACAAACTAAAAACTCTCCCGTTCTCTTCTTCCTCTACTCAGGAGGACTGACTTGCTTCCCTTAGTTTCAACTAAAGAGAAAAATCTTGGGGAAGAATTTCGATTGGTCCAGTCTGAGTCAGGTGACCAGCCCCGGATGGCTGGGAGGGATCACAGCCAGAAAATATAGGATGGCCATAGGGGACCCATAATAGAGGTGGCATCCCCAATGCCTGCAGCCCACACAAGGACTGACCATGGAACTGGAGTTCCTGAAGGCTGAATTTGAGTAGGTAGAGAGAAGCAAAGTCCAAAAAATAATAAGGAAGATGAGAAAAAACTTGAGCCATCAGATCTAAAACGCCTTGGACAGGAATACTGAAACCACATTTTAGTCATATCATAGTGACATTTCCAAATTCCTAGGATAAATGACAAATTAACCAGGACAGCATTAGACTAAATACTAGAAAATGGAGAAATGTTCAGAGTTATAAGAACACAGGAATTTTATCTTAGAGTCCTGCACTCAGACCCGACTGTTGTTTATTTGAGAGGGAAACATGACATTTTGCATGATCTGCCCCTAAACAAATTCGTTTTTTGAGCTTCACTTCCAGGCCAGCCACAGGCTTTCCCTACATTCAAATATACCGAACAGCTCCCACGTGGGGTGCTTCCCTCAGCCAGACCATGTCCTCCTGCCATTCGCTAGTTAGTGATCCTTCAAGTCACGGTCTCAGGGAGGCTTCTCTCGGGTCCCACAGTGGATCGATCACTGTTCCATGTCTCATAGCATCTTTTATTCTTCCTCCATAACACGTCTCGTGCTTTGTAAATATTCAGCCTGTAGTTCTCCCAGTGTAGACCGTAAGCTCCAAGAGGGCATTGCTGTATATAGTTCACAGCTTTTTAACCAGTGACTAGCATAGTATCTGACACATAGTATATTCCCAGTAAATTATTTGTTGTTGAATGATTGCAATGAGGTGTTTACTCTATATTTTCATGATTTATTTGCTATTCCTATTCCAGTACCATAGGACTTTTATTGCAGTATTTTTAGTATCTATTTATAGCTGATAGTGTAAATGCTTCCCACTAGTTCTGTTCTAAAATTCTCTTGACAACTGTCATATATTTAGAACCAGCTTGCCCAGCTCCAAAGACAAGCAAACAGAAGGGACAGTTGGGACTCCGATAGTAGCTGCATTGTATGTCTATATTCATCTGAGAATGAGCAGCATTTGCGTGTTTTGTTTCCTGTCATAGCCAACCAGGACCATTTCCCCCTGTAATAATAAATTCCAGAGTACATGTTGTAACACTCAGTTAGCTGACAAACTTTAGGGGCTTTTGTTATCCTCAAGGTAGATGATAGACTGAGGAGGGAGTCAAGTGGTTCCTCTTCCAGTACTGTACACGAACATCCCACAGAAGGAAAGGAGGGTGGAGCATTGTCCCCAGAGAGCTTCAGCCTTCCTCACACTCTGTCCTGGGAGTTCTCTGATGCTGTCGCATCCACGCAAGTTCACACACCTGACGTGATCTTTCCCAACACCCATACACCAAAGCATCTGGCATCACCAGTGTGTTGGAACCCAGGCCTTTAAAATTCTAAGTGTACATACCAGGAAGAGGAAAACTGGCATGGTTCACCTTTACCGCCTGATGTCTTGTTTTACAGAGGGCTGTAATGGTTCTAAAGACTGGAGGCAGGCACATTTTCTTAATAACGGAACTTCTCTAAGTCAATTAGACAGGAAGAAAGGCTATGAAGGAAAGGCAGATATCTGGCAGTTCTAAGCACTCTGCCCTAGAACGCCTCCAGTAATGAGTGGGGGCAGGGAGCACTGACAGTTTCTGCTTCTTTCGAATCTACTGCACACTTTATTTTGATATTAGACATCCAAATATTTAATAATACCATAACCCCAAACTCCATATATCCTGGTCTTACCTTATATCCTTCAGAAAAACTGCATACCACGGTGGAGTCTCATCTTACAGGGGGGTTGGTTTCTAAAACCAGCATTAGAGGTTATAATTGCTTATGGTGAAAATTATCCTAAAAAATTATTTAAATTGCCCCTGAAGAACAGTATACAGATATAATATCTTACAATAAACTAAATGTACTCAGTTTTTCCTACAGTACTGAAAGATTGCTGTTTCACAAGTTAAATACTTGGTGAAGGAGCTGGCTTGTATTTAAGAGCTCTATAAAATATACATATCTTTTTTTAAAAAACAGGAACATTGCAGCGTGAAATAAATTTAACTTAATTTATATATAGTAAATGGACATATATGACTCCACTATATTTCTTTTTATGCATATTTTATTTTTTATTAAATTTATTCCCAAGTAGTTCATAGTTTCTGTAGCCATTATGAATAAGCTCTTATTTTTTCATTTCAATTTTTTGCTGGTTATAGCCAGCAGATAGGAAAGCTATTGATTCTCACATTTTTTTGGTACTCCAACAATATAATAAATTCTGTTAGATTTATTAACAGTTTTTAAACAGATACTCATAGTTTGTAGGTATACAATCAATCATACAATCATATCAGCAGTTAATAGTAGTTCCTCTTCTATTCTGGTATTTATACTGCTTATTTTGTTTTCTTGTATTGTGATATTTGCTTGAACCTTCAGAATGTTTTAAAAATAGTAATAATTGTGGGCATCTTATTGTTTTTAACCTCTGTGGAATACCTTAATCATTTTTCCCCTTTTCCATGATGTTCAAGAAGTTTTGTTATATGCCCTGTGATATAAATTCAGTATTTATTTTAAATCATGAATAGCTACTTCTTATTTAAGAAGGCTGTACAAAGATTGCTAGATAGGGTATTTGAAGAGGTGAATAGGTACATTGATTAAATTCAGTATATTTGCCATGCTGTTAGGGTTTTGGAAGACATATTCAGATTATCTTTAATATGGGGGAATTATTTTAAGGATATCTACCATTTTATTTTATTTTTATTTTATTTTAATTATTTTAAGGATATTTACACAATTCAATACTTAGCAGAATTTTGCTGCGAGACAATCAGAGGTTATAAGTTTATATGGGTTTCTTTTGTGGATAATACTTGGATCCCTGATCCAATCAGTTGTAAGTATATCCAAGATATGTTTTACTAAATATAGTGACACATGAAAAGTAACCAGTTTGGACCATCTTTGTAAAAGATAAATACGCATAGCAAATTTGGGGCCTCATGAACATGGTAAGCATTCTGTCCACTGTATTAGGTTGAATCTTAGTTCTAAATAGATGTTGAAAATAAGATGTTAATTAACAAAATGGACTTTTGAAAGAAAATGTTTATTGTTTCATTTTTAGCAATTTATTGAGAATATGCAACAAGTAACACTTCTCATAATGACTTAACCATATAATGGTGAGTGAAGTCTTTTATTGTGAAGCCAGACTTATCAAATCTTAAAGCATTAGAGTAATGTGGGCGTTTGTCGTGTAAATACATGTTAAGAAATTATTTTCTTGATATTTGATTTACAAAAATCCCACCTTCTGGTTTAGTGGAAATATAAGCGACCTTTCTATTATTTATTACACTTAAGCATATGGGTACAGAACTAATATACTAACTGAGATATTTGGTTTAAGGCATGTACTTCAGTTTCTGTGTCTGTCCTAATTTTTATACTAGAGTTACATATTTATCTTCTTTCTACTGTATACATTCTTGTGACACGCTACTTAAAGTAGCAAAAATGTTGAAGCTATCCATTGCATTACTCAAACGACAAAATATTTAGTCTCTGTACTAAAGTTAATCAACTGTTATGCCTGCCAAAATATAAATATTATTTTAGTATTTATAATTGCAATCTATGTATAAATGATTTGTTAGCTTCATTCTTGCTCTCTCAGCCCCTCGATAGCAGTAGGAAGGGACGCAACTGTCAAGACAGAAAGCTGCCACAATTTCTAGACCCTCAATTTAATCCTTAAAGTCTACCACACCAGAAGAATGAGTTCTACCACCTACACATCCTGGTATTTTCTTTTGATCAATAATAGCCACCACAAGAACCGATGAGGCAACCTGAATTTATAAAAACACTGGCACCATCACTGGGAGAAACAAAACATTGCAGAACCAAGGCACTCATGTCCTTGCCTTTCCAGTAAGTTCACTTTGATTTGTAACCCAAGACCATCCCTCTTTTCCCCATTGCACATCGCCATCTCACCAACTACCCAGACTTTTTCCCAAGGTAAAGCAAGTGAGACTGTGTGTTTATCACTAATTCCTATTTATTTCATTGTAAGTGGCCTTTGTCCATTTTATTTATTTATTTATTTATTTTAATTTATTTTATTTATTGAATCAAAATTGATTATACATATTTTGGGGGGTTCAACATTGAGATATTTTAATTTATTTTATTTATTGAATCAAAATTGATTATACATATTTTGGGGGGTTCAACATTGAGATATGTTGATCAAATCAATATTACTAGCATATATATTGTTACAAATCGTAATTATTCTTTACGCTGCTTGTCCAATTTTACCCCAATCCCCTCTAACTCCCCCACCCCACTCTAATCACCCTAGATTTCTTCTCTCCTTCTGAAAGAATAATGATTACTCTGTTGATTTGCTGCCTAGATGATCTGTCCAATGCCGAGAGGTGTGATCAGATTCCCCAATATTAGCACAGAGCAGATACTTCTTCTGTCACTCGGAAATGGGCTTTGTGGAGAGAGACATCCTCTTCTTTTCTCTATCTCTGCTGGTGACTCTCCTTGTGTCAATACACTCCAGTGGCTGGCAGACCATCTGCATGGTGGTTGTGGCATCTAGCCACTTTTGCAGCAGCCATGGTTATTGTCATGGCTGTGGTGGGCCACCCACATGGAGGTGATGTTTTTGGCATGCCCCTTGGTGCTGGTGGTGTACCTGGTTGTGGGGCGTGTCTGGTCCCTGGCTCCATACCTCAGGTCCCTGGGCAGGCCCTGAGGTGCTGGCACAGTGTGCTTGGTTGTGGAAGGGGGTTCTGGTCCCCTTCTCCATGCCTCGGTTCCCAGGTGGGCCCCAAGGCACTGGCGTGGTGTGCCTGGATGTGGGAGTGGGGTCCAGTCCCCAGCTCCAAGCCTCCAGTTCCCAGGCAGTCCCATAGCACTGGTGGTGTACCTGGGCCAGAACTAATTTTTTGTCCTTTGTTTACAGGGGTATTGCTGAGGTCCCTGACCCTCCCCCTTTTCTGGCTTGGTAGCCCAGGGGGCTTCTGGTCCTTCTAGGTGTTATAGGTGTTCTTTGGTGAAATAAGACCTTTACTAGTTAATGTCAAACTTTGTCTCTGGTTGTGGGTACTTTGTTTTTTCTTTCAGTTCTGTTTTGAATTATTTGCTGTTCCTACCATTTAAACTCTGCTCTAGAACTAATTTGTTGTCCTTTGCTTACTTTTAAAATAGGGGAACTTCCTGTGGGAACCAGTACTTGAGCTCTGTGGTTGAGCAAAATTCCTGCTTTGCTGCTGTTTCCCTAGGGAAGGCTTTTTGTGCAGCTCAGGGTTTAATGGTTGACCTTATAGGTACTTCCAGCTCTCCAGAGACCCAGTGGATCTGGGTTGTGTAGAAAATCTGATCTAGGCCTGAGTCTTTTCATCAAACTACACCCCATGCAATTCTGCATCCCTGACCAGTCTCCTCTGATTGGTCCCGTGCTGATTGGGTGGTGGATTGGCTGTCCTTGCTGTGTCCCAGTGTTCCCCCGGTGGGCCCATCTCCCCCACCACCCGTGCTCCAAACACTTTCCATGGGACGGGCCTTGCACCGGTCCCTTGCGATGACTCATCGGCCTCTGAATGGCTCCCTTTTTTCACTTGTTCTGGCTCCTCACTCCTGCATGGGTCCATGGGAACCCTATTAGTGGTCTTGCTGGCCTGGGGGCCACCAAGGCCCTCTTCTCCCCTGCCTCCTACAAGTAACTCTATCTGAAGGGCACAGCTATGCTTCTTCTGGCTCCTGCTCCATGCACTTAGCAGCTGGAGCCTTAAAGCAGCCACAGCTCAAAATGCTCAGAGCAGTTTTTTATTTCTCTCATCATGGTTTCTCCCACCTTTGTGAACTCC